>NW_011499938.1:739588-755778 GCF_000495115.2 Populus euphratica
TTTGTAAAAAATAAAATAAAATAGATGTAAAAATTAATTTTGGATAAGTTGACATAAATGGTAGGTAATTAAATAATATTGAATTTAAAATTTAGAAAAATATTTATTATTTTCAAATATATTGATTAATTAGAGATATTACCTAATACAACTAAAAGTTTCGGAAAACATCATGAAGCTTTCTTCTTTTTCTTTTTTCAATCTAACCCTTTTTTTAATTTCATTCTTATGTTTTTTCTAACAATATTCTAGGTTATATTTGATACAATAAAATTAATTAAATCATATTAAAAATAAATATATAGTTTAATTTTAAATTCAAGTCAACTAAATAGTAGTCGAATCAAAAGGTTTTTTCTACTAATTTTATTATTTTTTTCTTTAATTTTTCTTTTTAAATTTTTTCTATCAATGGAGGTGAGTTGTCTTTACTTTTAAATTGGTTAAATCAATTACATCAAGACATCTTATATATATATTCTATAATTCTGTACTTAGTCCAGACTTTGAGATTCACAAAGATTTTATAGTATATTTTTATAAAAAGATACTGATTCTAGAAAAACATATAAATATAATTTTTTAAAATTTTTAAATATATTGAATTGAGGCATACCAACACAAATATATATCAATAGATACGAGTTGGTCTGGTTGAAACCAAACCCAAATGTTGATTGGGTTTAGCTAGCGCTATACCCAACTATAGGTTGGCTTGGCAGTAGGCCAAGGCAATGCGTGTTGGGAATAATGCTAGCTAGATCCAACCATTATTAGGCTTAACAGTATATCAAACTTAGATATGTTGGGTCTAGTATCAGTAAGATACAACTGTAGTTGGGCTCGATAATATACCAAACCCTAAGCGTATTGGTTCTGGTCAATACTTGCAGGGTCTGGCATTGGTTAGAGTCAGGTACTATTAGATCTGACCACCATTAGATCTATATATTGTTGGTTCTAGTGTTAACTAGATTCAATTATCTTTGGATGGTAACACCTAATTGGCATAGGATTTGGCATCTTCTAAATCTAAACAACACTTGAGATTAGCAAATGACGCCTAACCCAACATTTGGGTCTAAAAGAATGCTAAGCCGTCTAAAAGAATGCTAAGCCCAGGCATAAAGACACTATTTGGGTCCACCAGGTGTTGCCAAACTCAATAGTTTGGCTCGATGATCTGCTAGGCTAAAAGGGTGGGTCTGACACGTGTTTTATGAAAGTATCAAGTTCAAGAATTTTTATCATCACAGCCCGAACATGGTCGAATTCCCTACACTTATAAGTTCAAACATAATACTTGAACTAACATCATTAATTCTGTATATTTTTATATAAAATCTTAAAGGATTTATTTCTTAACAAATAGATTTAATTAAACAAGTCTACATTCCATCAACACCATGAAGCGTGTTAAAATTTTTTATAACCTGTTATATCTCCATCATGTAGATGGATAAAATAAGTAGAATATAAGCTCACAATATAACTAAAGATTTCACAAAAATGAAATTAAATTTCAGTCTCTCCTCTTTATAAAATTACAAAACTAATGGGCTATAAATATACCATGATACTTTTAGATTAAAGGTTCACAATCTTCATTCTTTAATGCATATATATTTTCAGAGCATTATTTTTTAAAATATTATTATATATATTTTTTTAAAATATTTATTTAAGTATCTAAGAGTCACCACCTCTATTAAAAAGAACTTTATATAGATATCAACCATAAACCATCTTGATTTATCAAATATCAAATATAAAATATCAATCATCTTGATTAAAATAAAATAAAAATTGCTAGACTCAATTAATAAATAATTATTCAACTCAAGAAGCTTTGTTACTAAACCAATTGTATTTTTGGGACTTTGTCATTTTTCTAGCTTTACTTGTACTTATGAGAGATATGTCATCCACACTTTACTTTTAAGTTGGTTAAATCAATTACATCAAGAAATCTTATATATATAGTTTAAATTTAAATATAAATTAGAATAAAATCAGATTAAATAATTTTAAAATTAAGTCGCTAAATTAAATGAGCATGTAAACTTGCTTGTCTTAAAAAAAAAAAAAAAACACGCAGAAACTCTTGAGACGCCTCTCTGCTGAAAGAAAAAGATAAGGAAGGAAATTTGAGATCTTGACTTGACATATGTAATCATCCGACAGCACGTGCAGTGCCCCATCTTATGTGGCAAGATCTGAGGTCTCTGCCACCTCTCTTCCCATGTAACCCCAAATCATACCTTTCGAAACCCCCCCTTTTCCTTTAACAACCAGGCAACATCAATTCAGAAGCTTCACTGATTGAATTATTTATTTATATTTTCTCTTTTTCATTCACTAAGAAATGGAATAAAAAGATTTTTTTTTTTTTTGTTCCTAAGAATAATAGCAAAATAAAAAGATTTTTTTTTTTTTTGTTCCGAAGAATAATAGCAACTCAACTCTCGTTCCTTCCTGCAAGTCTGCAACGCTTTTCTTCTCTCTGTAGCCTCTATTGTTCTGTTTCCCACTTCTTCCTTTTCTATTTCTGCCATTTCTCCAGCGATAACAACACTATTCTTTTTAATTTTGATTCATCTATGAACACATAAAGATTTAACAAAAAGCTTTCTTTCTTTGAGAAACTGAGGATGCCACAGGAATCCTCGTCCGAGCCAGACCCGGATGATTCTGATGCTGAGTTCGTAGAGATTGATCCCACTGGTCGTTATGGTCGCGTATGTGTTGTGTTCCCTTTTTTTATTTTATTCATGTAATTGGAAATATATGATATTGTTTGCCCTGCCTCTTTCTCAGGTCACTGTTATGGTGATTTTATTAGTTGCTTTGTTGTTAATGGGGTTCTTTTATTTTTCTTCTTTGTCTTTCTTGCAGTATAAAGAGATATTAGGCAGGGGTGCTTTCAAGAAAGTGTATCCTTTTCTTTTTTGTACAATTTTTTCACTTTACAATGGAAGTTACTGTATGCACTGTTTCTTTTGTGTTTGTGTGTGTGAGTGAGATGCAAGTAAGGACTAATGAGTGTGTAATTCTATATGGTTTTGTCCTTGATTGAATCATGGGGGTTTAGATATAGAGCATTTGATGAATTTGAAGGAATAGAAGTAGCTTGGAATCAAGTTAAAGTGGCAGATCTATTACGTAATTCTGTGGATTTGGAGCGTTTATATTCTGAAGTTCATTTGCTTAATACTTTGAAGCATAAAAACATTATCAAGTTTTACAATTCGTGGATCGATACCAAAAATGAGAATATCAACTTCATCACTGAGATTTTCACTTCTGGGACATTGCGGCAGTAAGTCTATGAATTCTACTAATTAAAAATTTCTTGTTTTTTGGATCTTAGTTTGATTGTGCTCTTGGTTGACTAGAAGAGCTCATTTACTTGCGTTGTAGATATCGGCAGAAGCATAAGCGTGTAGGCCTAAGAGCATTGAAGAAATGGTCTAGGCAGATCTTAGAGGGACTTTTGTATCTTCATAGTCATGATCCACCAGTTATCCACAGAGATTTAAAATGTGACAACATCTTTGTTAATGGAAACCAAGGTGAAGTGAAAATTGGTGACTTGGGTTTGGCTGCCATTCTTCAGCAAGCTCGGTCAGCTCATAGTGTTATTGGTGAGGGCTACTTTCTTGTGATTTTCATGTTTTTTGTTTTTATTTTGGACATGGAAGGTGTTCCGGAGGTTTTTGTTATCTGTTGGCATTGATAACAAAATTGTTAGTGCGGAATTAGGTACACCAGAGTTTATGGCACCAGAGCTTTATGAGGAGGAGTATAATGAGCTTGTTGACATTTATGCCTTTGGCATGTGCTTGCTAGAGTTGGTGACTGTTGAATATCCATATGTGGAATGCACCAATGCTGCTCAAATATATAAGAAAGTGACATCAGTAAGGGATTTGGAATCCTTGCCCAAATTTAAATTTATTGAACAAACTACTTCTGCAATTTATATTCCTGTTATTTGTCTTATGTCGTAGAGTAGACTATTTTCAACACCATTCAAAAGAACAAAAGAAAAAAGCAAATTTTAATGCAGTTCTTCCTTTGTAGTTTAATATGTTGCTGCATCTTTAACTTTTAAACGCTGTGCAGTCCTGGTAGTTCAGTTTGTTAGACTATTGGAAATTGATTTTCTTTATTCTTGCAGAAAGTTGTCACTGTTACCTGGTTTAATCTCTCTTCTCTCTCTCCTTCCAGTACTGGCTACAATTCATTGGACATCACATGTTTAATCTCTCTTCTCTCTCTCCTTCCATTGGACATTATATGATTTTCTTTATTCTTTACTGGCTACAATTCATTGGACATCACATTTTGTTCAATCTTGATTTTATATGTATGTTGTAAAGTTAAAACCCTGTATTAATCTTGTGGAGTCTTCTCAAGAGACTTTATTGTTCTCATGATAGTTTATGATATGAGCATCAATTCACTTATTGGTGAAAGAATGTGACACTAACATGATGTTCATCTTCCTAGGACGTGATTGCTTTTCGTTTCTATAGTTACTGCATGACATATTATCGTAGATATCATTGAACCCCAATATACTTGAATATGGTGTTGTCATGCATATGTTGTGTTTCTCCTTCACATATGCTGACATTAACTCAGATGTCTTCAGTAGGACAGTTGGAATTTGTAGAGTAGAAGCTTGCGTACTTTTTTGCAGAGCATACCTCTAATAACAGCAGCAACCTAGTTTTCAATGACTTTAGAACAATTTCTGCTACATAGGGTTTTGATGAATGGAGAAAGGGTAGCTAATCCTCTTGTTATGTTCCCGTGCTTTTGTTATCAGATTAGATCAGATCAGACAATGGGGCTTTTAGGCCTCCATGCGTTGATTAATGTCACCTCTCCTTGCTAAGTCTTTTCTGAATCAAAGCGTGTCCAGCCACCCTGCTAACATCCCAATTCATGCACAGCCAGTGGCTCCTAGCATGCTATTGTATTTTTCTTTGTGTTTTACTTCATGTTTCTAAGTTGTCATCATGGTTTTTCTTTTTCTTGAAAGGGAATTAAACCAGCATCATTAGCGAAGGTGAAAGATCCTGCTGTGAAAGCATTTATAGAAAAATGTATTGCAAAGGTCTCTGATCGATTGCCGGCAAAGGAACTTTTGATGGATCCCTTTCTTCAATCAGATGAGGAAAATGGAAGTGTTGGTCACTCTTTACGACCGAAAGCCCATTCTTCAGGTAAACTTAAATAGCTTCCAAATTCTTTGGTGTTCAAATGCTTTTACACTCTGTTTGGTAAAAGAAGTAATCATGGATAGGAAAAATGAGAGACAAAGGAATAGAATCCTTTTCTTTTTGTTTATCTATGACAAACAACGAGAAAAATATTTAAGTGCTTAAATCCTCAACAATTTGGCAAAAAACACACAATTCATAACTAGAACAAAGCTTCCCTCAACTTTGTTTCTTTTTTTTTTCTCCCACATTATCAACCAAATTAGAGGAACATGATTCCTTTCAAATTTTCCCCTCACTTGTTTGTAAGACAACCACATCATTAGTATTTTTGGCTCTGACACCTTGCTCGAACTGCAGGTGGTAGTTCTGATCAGATTGATGTTAATGAAATTGCTAAGGATTCTTCTGCTGAACCAAGCAGAGATTTCACTGTGCAAGGTCAGAGGAAAGACAGTAATACAATATTTTTGAAACTAAGGATAGCTGATTCCACAGGTTCTCTCTCTCTCTCTACACACACACACACACACTAGAGGTCTTGTCCATCAGCATCCACAAATGATCCTAATTGAATGTTGTCTTCATGCTTCCAGGTCATATCCGCAATATCCACTTCCCATTTGATGTTGAGGTAGATACAGCAATTGCAGTTGCTAGCGAAATGGTGGACCAGTTGGATCTGACTGATCAAGATGTTTCAACAATTGCTGCTATGATTGATTCAGAAATTCGGTCCCATATTCCTGGTTGGGCTTCCCACAATGTTTCACCAGAAAATTTAGTTGCAGAGGACTCAGAACCTCCTTTTGAAACTAGGGATGACAGTTCACCTTTGTCAAATGAATCCATTACCTCTCCTGGCAGTCTTGTATTGGAAAGATTGCCTTCAGGTCGTAAGTATTGGTCCGACTCACCCAAGGATGTTGATGGAAACTCTCCAAGCAAGCTTGGACGTTCAAACTTGTCTTGTCATGAGCCTTCTCTAAGTTGTCCAAATGCTGCTCAGTCAAATGGACAGTTGGAGGCTGAGAGCATGTCCGATGATGATGATAACTGTGCAAAACATGGAAGTAACAGATCTGATGATTTGCAGTATGGTAATAGAAACAGCACATCTGTCAAGATCATTGCCGAGAAACTTGATAAACTTCTGGTAATGCAGCAACAAGAGCTAGAGGAACTAAAGAGGAAGCACAGAGTAGCCATATTAGACCTTCTGAATGAAGTGTCTCCAGAAATTCGTCTGGATGTTTTAAATATATGTAAACTGAAAATACCTGTTCATGAAATGCCGTGATTCAGTGCGTGCTTTGTTAGAGATATGGGCTACCCTATAGAATTTGAAGTGCATTCCATTGTACATCTTCAGCTTGACAATGGATGGCGAGTTGGTAATTAAACATACTCTAGAAGGTTTCCTACCAGTCGAATGGATCAAAACATCATCGAGTGCTCAGATCTTTATTACAGAAGACCTGCTGCTTGACATGCCTCGAAAGGCAATGCCTGTGATATCGAGTCATGAGAGACGATAGAGCAGAATCACAGCATGAAAATATAGGTGATGATCAACTCCACATGTGCACTTGCAGCACAATATCTGACATTAATCTCTTAATTGAGCTGCAGGGAGGAGGCAAGGTCTAGCAAGTCATGTATTTTTGTAAAAATTCCTACTTCACCCCAACTCCACGGCTTTATATACTTGTGCATATGTTTCAGTTGATTGAATTACGCCAAAGTCTTGCTGGTTCACAATTTGTTGTTGGGGTGATGGCGTTCGCTTTTTCTCATCAAACTCGTTGAGCTATTTAATGCTATGAAGGGTGTGGATTGAAGCACTGTTTTGCCATTTGTGCCTTAATTTATTTGTTGGTTCTTTTGTGTTTTATCATTCTAGTGAATAAAGTTTGGGGGGCAACACTATAAAATCTAGAAGATTGTTTCTTTTTTATCGTGGTATTTCTCATGTCCAGGATACTTCTATTCAGCTGATCAGAACAGAGATGTCAAGTGATTCTTTCTGGCAGATGACTCTTCCATGTTAGCAATCTTCAGGAAAAAGATAGCTAGCGATGGTTGTATCATGAGATCCAGATTTGAGCTATAGGCTTCCAGCCAATGTTAAAAAAACAAGTTGATTTTTAAAATTTTATGATTTTATAAGTTAATATATATTTATTGTGTTAAATCAGATTAAAATTTAAAAATTAATAAAATCAGTTAACCTTAGTTAAACTTGTTTAAATTTAATAAAATCAGTAAAATCAAACTGATTTTACAAATTTAAAAAAATATATAAAATTTTACATTCTAATATGTACTTTAATTTTTAATTTTTTTATTGTTTTAAATTTATATCTTGCAAAAACTTGTGTAATTTGATATCAAAAACTTAATTTTTACTATAATTATTATAATTTTTTTAATGATACAAGTTATTTGTAAATTTTATTTTTATAAACTTAAAATACCTATTCATTCTTCACAACTTCTTATGTAAATTATTAACATATTAATTGATATATTACTCTGTTTTAGCTAGCAAATATATAGAATAAAAGTTGTAAATTGACATGCTTAAACCTTAAAATAATTAATATTAAATAATTTATTAAAATTTAAAGAAACTCATTTATTGTAAATAATGAAGTCAATAAGTCTATTTATCTAAAAAATAAAGGAATCAAATATGGATTAAAAAAAATTAGACTTTTCTATTGTTTATTTTATTTTATTTTAATTGTATTATATTGTTAATTAAATTATTAGAATATAATTAATTAAAATATTTTACTTTTAATTTTATAAGTTAAATTTATATTATATATTCTGTCATGTCAATTAAAATATTTTACTTATAATTTTATAACTTAAATTTATATTATATATTCTGTCATGTTAAAAAAAAATATTTTTGTGAACCTTGCTTCGAGCTGCCTTTTCCAGATTGAAAAACAAATTTAGGCATTCCTCAGTTAACTTACAAACGTGTTGCAACATGCTGAGATCTTGATACCCGGCAGCACCATTTTGCTTGCATTTTACTTGACACCTAGCAAATCTGGAAAGGAAGCATTGATATCATTGCATCTATAATACGGTGGATCAGAAGTTGGTCTCCCTCGATGCTTTCTGGCTGCACCGTGCCTGATATCTCCTCTTCAGGACATCTTGAGAGAGAGCCAAATAAGGAGCCGAAAGAAAGAAAAGAAAAACTAATTTTTTAGCTTTTCTTCCCTGATTTTGCAGTTCAAAAGGATAGCAGAGTAAGAGGCTAAAATGACTTTCCTGTAAAAAAGAAAGCTATTCCAACATATCCATCAAATAAATCAAAAGCATTCAAATAAATTATTTAAATAGTTTTTCTTTCATCTCTACAACCTTTCCGCTAAATGGCTTTTGCTAATGGAGAAGCTTTTACAGATAGCTTAACTTCGCGTCGAATCAATGGCGTTTGAAGCAGAGAATATAACAAATATGAAGTTGACGTGCCTCATGTGTTTGTATATTATCCGGTGTTTTGTGTTACGACTAGATGTTTGTTTCTAACTGGCCATTATTAGATATAACCTTGATATGCAATGAAGATTTCATAGCATATACATCAACCACTCCAGAGACATTTCCCCAAGAACTACCTTGCCTTCGGCTTCCGAAGTTAATGTACTAACGCTATGGGAAAAAATAACTGAAACAACTGATTATGCCTCGATTTCTTTCACAACTCAAGACATCAGCTCACTAATAACAAGATTCAAGGCAGATCCATGCTTATGTCAAAATAGAAAAGGAACAAAGATTCTCTCCCTGATAAACCCTTCCGTCAGGAAATGTAATGGCATGCTTATAAGCTTATTGGTAAATATTCTTTCAAGGATTCTGGGCGAGTGCCATTTTCTGCAAAGAATTATGGGCAAGCAGGACGGAAAACAGAACCACAAGCTTTGGAAACAGTACTTCCAGTAACAAGAACCATCAATCGCATTCATTTTTCTCAGCAAGATTCAACGGGATGCAGAACATAGAGCTGATACGAAATACAACAATATAAAGAAGAAAACTAGAACCACAAGAGAATAGGGACGATCCCTCATTTAGGCATCTTCTCATAATCTCACCATTTCTCTCTAAGTCTACCCGTTCAAATAACCCATTGCGTTCTATAAAGTGCAAAAGATAATCAAAATGCGCAAAGATTGCCTATTTCCACATTATTGGACGGAAAACAGAACCACAAGCTTTGGAAAAAGTACTTCCAGTAACAAGAACCATCAATCGCAATCATTTTTCTCAGCAAGATTCAACGGGATGCAGAAAATAGAGCTGATACGAAATACAACAATATAAAGAAGAAAACTAGAACCACAAGAGAATAGGGACGATCCCTCATTTAGGCATCTTCTCATAATCTCACCATTTCTCTCTAAGTCTACCCGTTCAAATAACCCATTGCGTTCTATAAAGTGCAAAAGATAATCAAAATGCGCAAAGATTGCCTATTTCCACATTATTTCAATCAAAATCCATTGGCTTCCCACACTAACCAAGCAGACCATCATCATTAATTCTTAATTCTAAATCATTTTTCAAGAACAGAAAACAAACAAATACCATATCACGACAACAAACTAGCAAACCCCACAACAAAATTCTGAAGCAACATTTTTAATGAAAAGAAGATCAAATCATCTATAATTAACAAAAAGGGCAGATGCTCCAAATCGTCTGACAGTTAATATCAACTACTAAAAGCAAGCTGTAGTAACATTGTCATAATTAGAAAGGGAAAACAGCAATGTTTCTTCATCTAAAAGCCGATAAATGTTTCTTCATCTTCTCATTCTCTCAAGCTTTACTTCTCAGAGGAGTTGGGCCCTCTCTTCTTGCCAAATCCCACAACTGTAATTATAATAAATTCATTATTTTTTGGTTCTGCTACCGGAACAAGAACCTGCAGTTAAATGAAAAAATGGGAAAGATAGATTACCTGCTGTAACGAAACGACGGTTGTATTGCATCCTCTTGTGGGCACGGCCACGGGGCTTCTTTTTCTTGTCCTGCTTTGCCACTTTGGGAGTTTGGCCTCTCACCTTACCAGCACGAGCTAGAGAACCATGAACTTTACCTGCAAGTCAGACCCAATGTTAAGAGGGGATAAGATGAAGAAACACATTAAGCAACATCTCACAGAGATGATCAAGATCTAGGGGTTTACCCATGACTGCTGCTGCTGTTTCCCTTCTATGCGGCGAGAAGATGGCTCGACTTCAAGGAGCAGCTAGGGTTTTATCTTCGCAGCCAAACTCTTCTGTTCATTTACATTAATAAATGGGATTGGTCCGTTCAATGGAAATTGGTTCGAACTGGGCTTTGTCTCCGGGCCATCTGTGTTAGGGACTGAAAAACTATTTTATTATTATTTCTTTTATGTTTACATGATTTTCAGTAATTGAATTTTATCATTTTTTGTGGTGCAATAATTAATCTTTGACATAAAAATATTAAAAATTATTTTTTCCAAAAATAAAAATATTTTCTTAATATAAACTCTCAAATAAGAGCCTAAATGTATATAATGTATACTAATTAAAAGAAAATGAAAGCACAAAAATATCATCAAATAAAAAGAATAATAAAAAACAAGAAAGCATAAACCCTAATTCCACCAAGCACGAGTAAGGAAGTTACGGGTATTTATCATGAGAGAGAACTAATCCATGAATTAGTTTTAAATTATTTTATCAGCAAATTCATTGAATTTCGCTTTCTGAAATTCATTATTGTTTTTCTCTAATTAAAATTAATTTTAAGCAGCATTTGATAAATAGAAGGGACATAAAAATTGGTGCTTTGTTATAAAATCATACATTATATATGGATGTCTAGGTATCTTCCTATATCTTTTTATTATTATGTTCATTCATCATTATCAAGTTCATTTGAATCCCTCCAAATTTATTTGAATTTACATCTTTTTTTTTTTGAGTTTACAAATATTAATATACATGTGCCTATAAATAGGAGTATTTTTAAAACAATATTATACACACATATAATTATAAATTCATATGAAATAAAAGTGTTCTCTCTTCATCCCTAAAAATCTTTATTGTTCTTATATATTCTATTCACACTTTATTAAATATATTGTTTTATTATTTTATGCTTCTTGATACATAGTTTTACAACACATTATCATCAGCATGAATTGCTCCTCGCATTCATCTTGAAGCAGACAATCATATTTGATAAGAACTAGAAGTATAAATTTCTCTTTGACTTCGTCTTGAAGCAAATAATCATATTTGGTTTGTTGATAAGAAGTAAAATATATATTTTTTCTATTGTTGTTGTATGTTCTATATTTTATATTGAGATCAAGTATATAGGATGGAAAACTATGATAAAATCTTAAGATTATTCTTAGGTGTAACAACGTCACGTATTGATCTTCATTTTATATTTATATTCTTATAAATATTTTATGTGTTTTAAAATCTATCTTTACATTCCAATATATATATATATATAACTAAATTTCCAACAATATTGATATTTTTTTATGAAGTAACAATGACAAACCTTGTCAAACTTGATTTCGTGGCATAAATGGTTGTAATTCATCAAATTCTTACAAATCCTCACAGAATGAGGAGAAACAAGAAAGGGGGAAGAATATATATAGTGGAGATACTAAAAAGGTAGAAAATATCTATTATCGATGTGGAATGAAAGGATATCAGTCTTGTACCTGTCGTACGACCAAACATCTTATTAATTTATATTAGTCCTCATTGAAAGGAAAAGAGAAGAACATCAAGGTAATGATAATATTTATTATTTGGATATGACACACCTTGGCGCTGCAAATTTTTTAGAGCAAATTGATGAGAAAGTTAGTATTTCTCATAATGATAATAATTAGTTAATATAACAATGTCAGAATTTCAAATTATGTTTATCTTTTCAATGTGTTTCCTTTATAGTATATTTCAATGTATTTTGTTTTCTTCCTTTGATGTTGGCTTATTTAATGGAAAATATTGTGTTATAATAATTATTTCTTATTATTTCTTATTATATATTTATTTCTTTTCATGAAGAAACTATGAATTCATGTCATGCTGTAAATAAGCTCAATACAAATGGTGGGGATATATGCTTAGCAAATAATACAATGACATATACCATTATTAGGCATAAGCAATACTTTTCAAATATAAGAATGATGAAAGCAAAAATAAATATAATATCAAGTTCAACAAACTTGATTGAAGGCTTCAAAAGAACCAATTTAATGCCTTCTAATGAACAAGATTATTATTGATAATACTTTGTTCTCTAATAAGTCATGGAAAAATCTATTAAGTTTCAAAGATATACAACTTAATGAGTACCATATTATGATTGTCAATGACAATTGTATAGAATATCTTTACATCATATAAAATGTCTTTACTAAAAGACAAATATTAGAAAAATTCCTCGTTTTATGTTCAGATTTGTACTGCACAAGTATTAATATAATTGAAGTCAATGCAATAATGAATCAAAAATTCAATAAACCAAATAATTTTATTATTTGGCGTGACTGGTTAGGCCATCCTAAATCAATAATGATGTAAATAATTATTAAGAAATTCACTAAAGAACCAGAAGATTCTTCAATTTAAAGAATTCTCATTTGTTGCTTGTTTTTAGGTAAATTAGTCATTAAACCATCACCAGCTAGAGCGGGGATTGAATCCCTAAGATTTCTAGAACATATTCAAGATGATATTTGTGGGTTCATTCACCCACCATATGGACCATTTATATATTTTATGATTTTAGTTTAAGCATCTATAAGATGGTTACATGTGTATTTATTATCAACTCATAACCTAATATTTACGAGAATGGTAAATCAAAATAAATTATAAAGCACAGTATATAATAATTATGTTTTTTAAATTATTTTTTATTTAATAATATGATAGATTATTTTTATTTAATAATATAATAGAAAAGGTAGACAATTATAAACTTGAATACCAACCCAATACCGAGATATTTTCCAAGCCCATAAGCATATAAAGAAAACCAAATAAATAAAAAAGTTTAATTTTTGATAAATTCAATTTTACAATTTAAAAAAGAAAAAAATACATGTTACTGTTCAATAAAAAATACTATACAAGGAGGGGCATAATAATTTCCCCGTTAGTTATTGTTAATTAATTAATCGGGGAAAAAAAACATTTGTTTTTATTCTTAGGGCACAAATGGGACATGTAGAATAGAATCAGAGATAAAAAAAAATATTATAAAAATTTATTCATGATCAAACCTTATAATTTTTTCAAAATTTCAAGTTATATCCTACACATATAATCAGTCTTAGCAATTGCTTTTGGATGAATAATATTTGGGGTTTATAACTCAATATATCATGATATAATGAGTAACTTCTCTAATATATCTTTATATCTCTAATTTGAATCAATTTTATCATTGAATATATATTAAATTTTTAATTTATCATTCAAACAAGAATTTCAGGTTAATTTAGTCACTTGATTTGTATGTAATAATAAGTTTATATTTGAACATATATTAAGTTTCCGATGAATGAGCCTAAAAGTCTCATTAGAATGATAAAATAGAAGATTGAAGAAGTATTTGGAACAAATTTGAGCCACTAACCCTTATTTTTACCATTGGATTTGCCTAAATAATAATAAAAAATATAAAAGTGAAATCACATAAAATTAAAAAAAAAAAAAGAGAAAGATAATATATCCAAATTCAATTATTATTACTAGATAAAACCACCATAAAAGGAAAGCTCTTACTATTATGAATTCATGAACAACAAAATTTTACCATTTCATTATTGAGATTAGAAAGATATTTGAATTTAAGTTTTTACATGTAAAAACATTTAAATCGAATCTCATGTTGATTTTTTATTTAAAAATATTTTTTAATGTTAAATTTATGTTCATACATATGAGAGACGTGATTAAAAGTATTTTGATTTGTTTTAAAAATTAACATTAAAAAAATTAATAAAATAACACAATTTAAAAAAAATGGTGAAATAATATAGTTTGGTGCATGTTGTAATTGAAAAACATGAGATTTAAAGTTGTCACTGATGAAAAATATGACATTCAAAAAATTGTTAACTGAGCTGATATAAGTTGTAACAAAAAAATAATAATAATAAAAAGAACTCAAAGACATAAAACTCTTATTATGACACCATTAATATTATGAAAAATAGTTCAATGAGACAAATTCAATAACATTAAGAAAGGTAACCGATAGTGACTAGAGTAATCTGCACTTTCCATTCAAAAACAAGAAAGCAATTACAATGAAAAAAGAGTAGAGAAAAAAGAAAAAAAGACAGATCATGGAGGCACACCAAAACTCCAATTACGATACACCAACACTATAAAAACACAACTTGATGAGATAAATCCATCAAAATCATGGAATATCACCAATAATGATCGAAGTAAGTCACATGCTATGGGTGGCTTACTTGCATTTGAGTGAAGAGAATGATTTTTTCTAGTCATTATTGGTAACCTTTTTTAGTGTTTTTGAATTTATTTTATCAAGATTTTTTTATGGTTCCAATGGTGTCATAATTGAAGTTTTGATGTAACTTTAAAATCCTTTTCTTTTCTTTCTCCCCTATTCTCATTATAATTTGTCTAGTAATGTAACTCATTTAATAATTGTTTTTTGAAATATTGTGTTTTTTTTAACAATAACTTTAAATGTGATGTTTTATAATCATGATATATAACAATTGTGTTATTTCATTATTTGTTTTTCTAATTATATTATAAAAATCAAGCTATTAATTAAAAATACCTTTCATTTTCTCAAATGGGTGGGCACGCCATTTTTTGCTTTAAATTATTATGATTTTTCCAATTGAAAAATATTGTTATTGAAAACATAAAATATAGATAATGTAGTGATAAAAAAAAAAAGCGGTCCTAGTATCTCTTGGTTTTCAAATTTTAGATACTATGAAAACACAAAGATTAATGTGTATTCATTTTATTTTAAATCACAACTTTTTCTCATCTTGTGGAAGAAATATAACCCTTTTAAAATGTTCAAAAGACCAAAGTCCTCAATGCCCTTCCACATTCGACCTTAGGATGCAAAGAAAGATTGGAGAAATATCCATTATATGCGTTTTTTTTTAAATTAATTTACCCATACTAATCGTATTAGAGTCTGAGAAATCCCAATTTGTTTTAGAGACTAATATTTTTTTAAAATTTTATTAAAGAAAAATTGGAGAAAATATCCTCTCTTTTTAGCTCCTATAATGAAAGAGTTGGAGCTAAGCTCTATGTACCATGGCAAAAAATTAATATGCTGTTTAAATTAGTCCAATAAATGGTGTTTTGTTTTCCCTGATTCCGGCTAGAGAAATAAAATTCAGGGAAGTCAGAAGGCAACTAGATAATTTTTTGTGCCCCAGAAGAAAACACTATTATTAACTACTAAAACTCGTATTCTTGTACTATAAAGGGAAGAATTAGCTTAGTATTAAGACTAGAAGAGTTCTCCGTAAGTGGTCATGACAGAATGCATGCAGCTTCTAAAGAGGCTGCCTATATACACTCAAAATATGTGCCCTATGCACTTGATCGTAGACTTTCTAGCAGTTATCGTGTGGAAACTACGCGGCACCCAAAAGATCATGCACCAGCACTAAGAACTTGTGTCCCTTGATACAGCATCACCAGTAGCAAAGCTCTAGAAGATCGTTGATGCAATCAACTGTTGTACGAATGTTGACTTCTGTCTCTGTTCTTCATAGTCCACCTGACTTCCTCTATCAAGTGAAGACATCCCAGAGCTGCAAAAAGAAATGAAAATAGTGATTTCCCATGGCCTGGCCTTCTCAGACATTCATTTATCCGTAGGCAGATATTA
>NW_011499938.1:761439-844767 GCF_000495115.2 Populus euphratica
TCAAAGTCTCACAGCCTCGTTTACACTGCCTGGATACATGAGCACCTCCCTGCAAGTCCTCGCGCCGCTCTGGGCCTCCAATTTTTCTTCTATAACTGCAGAGGCTAAATTGATATAAGCATAGATATAGAGTAGGAACTGTTAAGAAAAATAAAATAAAATAAAATAAAATACACACTGCAGAACTGATCATTTCTCATCATCCATCGTAAACTATATTACTTGAGATCTAATATTAATAGAGGAGATACATCCTTAGTATGCAATATTTTTTTATTCAACAATTAAAAATATTATTCAATCAATGATAATTTTTTAAAGTAATTTGAAAAACATATCCCAGTATAAAAAATTAATAAATTTTATTAAACAACATTTAAAGATTTGAACACAAAAATCCACTGAAGTCTTAATTTTTTGTAATCCAAGATAGATATTTCCAAGAAAATTGCAACCACCCAGATCTAGTCTTTGAAACTAAAACATCAATGAAGATATCAAGCTAGTAGTTACAGTTTCCTAAAAAGCTTACTTTCTATTTAGCAGCTAGTTAACACGTGCTTAAATCCATGTGGAGCAAAATCCATGTGGAGCAGAGGAAGAGCGCCTAAAGTAATATGAAATTCATAAGATATTGTATTTTAAGATAACATAGAATACGCTTAACGGCGGCCTAATAAGAATTTGTAGGAGTATGCATAAATTGACAAAGTATGTCAACGGTAAAACAAATATTTGGACGGGCAAAGGTAAAATATTGAAGAGTACCCATGATTTGATGAAATCATGTAGGATCAGAGAGTGAGTGATCTGTCAATATAGTAACTTTTGAAGGAGAGACTAGAGTATCAACTGGTTTGCAGGAAGTCATACCAGCTTAAGTGAGGATACCAAGAATATATTTATGTTGATGCAACATTAAATCCATACCGGTAAACTGAACTTCAATACCCAGAAAGTAGTGAACAACATCTAAGTCATGAAACTTAAACTTAGAGCTTATTAATTGTATTAGGTGACGAAGCATGAAAGAGTTACTACCCATAATTAGAATATCATCAACATATACCAGAAAATAAAAGATATTAGTACCATTAGATAAGATAAATAGAGAGATGTCAACCTTGAAAACCCGGAAACCAATAAAGAGCAAAAAATCACTCAAACAAGTCTACCATGCTCTAAGTGTTTGTTTTAAACCATATAATGATATGCACAATCTATACACATATGAGATGGAAGAGAAGAGTCAACAAAACCTAGAGGCTATTTCACGTAGACCTCTTTGGTAAGAACACCATTTAGGAAGACATTATAAATATTAAGCTGATGAATCTTTTAATTTCTTAAAATCACGATAGAGAAAACCAATCAGATAATAACTTACTTAATAACTAGACTGAAGGTTTTAAAATAATCAATGCCTTCCCGCTAGGCAAAACCTCTAGCAATAAAGCGTGCTTTATAGCACTCAATACTACTATTAACATGATGTTTGATTCAATATACCCATCTACTATCAATAATGTTCATCGAAGAATGAAAGGGAACTAAAGACCAAGTGCGATTAGAGAGCAAAATGACAATATCATCACACATAACAATATGCCAAACTGTATACTGTTCAACATTAAAAAGTGCAAAAGGCTAATAAAAAGGAGAATGGAGTACTCGTGTGGAGGTAAGGGTGGCAACAACTGAAGTAACTAGATTTACTATCTTTGGCTATTGTGTTTTAAGAATCATAGGATGCCTGCTACTTGCTGGTGGAGATGCAGGGGAAGATGGTGGCAGGGAGGATACCTTTGGTAGTTAATAAGAAGATAGATTAACCATATATTGCAGTCTAGGTAGAGAGGATATTGAAGAAGCAACTGCAAGCATATGACTGTCAATAAAGGAGGGGTTGGAAGTAGAGATCGAGTCTGTAAGAACACTGACCAAGGAGGGCAAAGTAGATAAGGGATTAGGGATTGCCCCAAGAATAGGATGAGATGAGACCAATTGACAAGCTGAACTTGTATCATAATAGTTAGTTAAACAAGCATAGGATGATAAACAGGAAGGGAAGGAGGCTATGGTAGGGTGGCTGTTTGAAGTGGTAGAGTTGAATGTTAGTGGCTGTTTGGGTGACTCTTTAAAGTGGGTATTGGTGAGTGGTGGAGAAAAATCGAAAGGGTGACAGTAGCGGGTTGGGTAGGGGTTATGTTCGAGACCTCTACAATCTGTTTAAAATTATTAAATGGAAACACATGTTCATGGAAGCAAACATGATAGGAAATACAAATACGGTGAGATGCAATGTTAAAACATCGATAACCAATATGCGAGGAACTATAACCAAAAAACACAGATGGACAAGAATGAAAATCCAATTTATGATTATTATATGGACGTAGAAAGGAAAAACAAAAACACCTAAAAGTACACAAAAAATAATAATGAGACCATTGAAATAAACAATCAAACAAAGATCAATGGGCAAGAACAAGAGTAGGCATATGATTTATAAGATAAATAGAGGTTTCAAAAGCATAATTCCAAAACAAAAAAAGTGCTTTACATTGCCTTAGAAGAGTAAGACCTGTTTCCACAATATGCTTATGACAACGCTCTACTGTGCCATTTTATTCATGAGTGTGAGGAAAAATTAGACGATGATGGATACCAACGGTTTGAAAGGAGGACGATAATTTATGGTATTTACCGCCCCAATTAATTTGAACAAATTTTATTTTTAATGAAAATTGATGTTCAACGAGAGTCTGAAATTGATGAAAAATAGAGTAAACATTACATTTGAAAACGAGAGGATAATACCATACATATTTAGTATAAGCATCAACAAAGATAGCAAAATAATAGTAGTCATCTAAAGAGAGGAGGGGAGCAAGGCTTGTAAGTCCTAATGACAAACACAATGATTTTTCTAAAGGACAACTTTCACATTAAAAATTACGATGTTTGTTGTTACAAATAATTTTATTTTTCAAGACTAAAAATTAAAAAATACGTAAAGTAGGATGACTTAGTCGACGATGCTACAAATCAGCAGAAACAGAAGTGCAGAGAGACCAATAAGCTTGAGGAATTGACATGGTGGAAGACTTTATTAAGACATAAAGACCATCTTTACTCCGAATTGAGAGAATGACTTCATTGGTGTTGTGATCCTTTATATAAAACACATGAGGGTTAAATTTAAAATAAATATTATTATCAAGATAAAATTTCTGAACAGAGAGTAGAGGTTTAGTGATTGCAGGAACATGAAGAACATTAGATAAGGTGAAAGTACGATGTGGTGTATATATTTTTGTATGATCGAGATGAGATATAAAAAGGTCGTTACCATCATCAATATGCAAATTATTATCACCAAAATACAGTTCTGAAGCAATTAAAGTGGCAAGTTTAGGTGTTACGTGTTGATTGACACTGGTATTCGGAAACCAATCAGTAGAACAGGTTGATGAGAGAACCATGAAGTCGCATAATACAAGAGCGTAAGGTGGAAGATCCTAAAAAGAACCTGATTGATCATCTTGTCAAAGATCTTAAAAAGAACCATAAAGTTACATAATACAAGAGTTTGAGGTGGGAGTGAGAGCTCGCTAGGTAGAATAAGAACTTTGACAGCCAATAACAAGATGCAAAACTTTCATGGATAGAGAAGAAAAAAGAGTACTCAGAATTAGTTGGTCTTATTATGTCTAGTGAAGAAAGAATAGATTTATCTGAAGAGAGGTACCATCTTCAGCAAGAACATGTGGAGATGGACAGGTGTTAGAGCTATCAATAAAACTGAAAACTCCTTAATCTAGAGATATGGTAGCATTTGCATATGCCAATATAGATAATTGGTGTTTGTTAATTTGAGGGAGATAACTTGATGAGTGTGAGATAAGGAGATGATTCTTGTGGCAGTAGAGACAAAGGCTGCATCAGACGCAGATTGCAAGAAGAGAGGTTGTTCACCAGCCACAACAACTAAGAGAATAGGCGGTGATGCAACAAAGGAGGGTAGAGAAGCCACTATAGGAGAAGAAGTCTACACTGCCACAAAAAAATATTGGACTGCCGGTGCTGTAGAAGAGGAAAATGTATTAAGCGATGGTTATTTCATTATAAAAGAGGCTGTGAGGAAGGTGTTTTAATTATTTTAGAACTCTGATACGAAGTTGAGAATAATACAATATGTTAGGTTATACCTTAACCAATCTTTTTATTTATATATAGATGACATAATACAATAATAATTATAAATATTATAACATTCAAATAATTTTATATTAATTTTCTATTTAGATATATCCATTCTGTAATAAGCTCAGATAAGCAAATACTTTTGTTTTTCTTTATTGTAAAAGGTGATTATAGTACTATGAATAAGAAAACAACAAAGATGTTACGTCCATCAAGTAGATGGCACATCCACCGTCCACAAAACAAAACAAAACATAACTAATGGCATGAAGTAAATAAAAATTTGAACTTACAAGGAATAAAAACTAAGGATAAAACAAAGAAAAAATGGCAAATTGCAGGCAAGGGAAAACATTTCACGACAATGATAGCTGGAAGCTCACATGGTTGGTCGGATTTGACGTTTAGCAATCTAATAATCAAAGTTCTACAATCTCTCTTTCCACTTTTCCATACAGCCAATAGAATTCTACAAAGAAATACACCTGGAAAACCATTACCCACGAACAAAAACCAAAGCAAGGAGTAGAAAAAAAAAGTGTAATCAAGGATTTGAAGAGGAGAAGGGAAAATGGATGTGAATTTTGTTGTTCTAAGGGCCGCGTTCCCCACTTCAGTTCTTCTTGAGAGATTGTTGTGTTACTTGTCATCTGTACAATGGGATTTACCAATTTTTAATAGATGCTATAAATCTTTGACGATTCGTCACTTTGGGTGCGTTTTTTGTTGTTTATATCCGACATGACATGACTCTGCACGCGTTGACTATTCTTTTCAGAGGCTTTCAGATTCCCTAACAGCTTGGTGCAATGCATTTGAAATATGAACAGATCATAATATTCATCACCAGCATGGATTCATGGTGTACATTGTATATATATGGAAGGCCCAAGCTGATATGCTTACATACTCTGCATTTTGTCTTTCAGTGGAGCGGCTTCAAAAGGTTTCTTTTACTCAAAATTATAGAGAGGACTCTCTAGCTAAATAGGGTTTGGCAGAGCTGGTTAATTTCTCGGCTTCTTCTTTATTCCTTGTTCTGTGGTTTTTCTTTTTGGTATAGCCGCAGAGCAGCATTGTATGCATGTATGTGTGTACCCAACAGTTGGATGATAAAGGACACGTCACACTCAAATACAATTCAGACAAAAATCATGAACTCCCCCGTAAATCAAGACAATAATTTGTAATTTGTACTAGATAATTCAATTTCACAGTCAATATTCATTAGGGCCCCAGACCATGGGGCTCCCTCCCCACAGACAGACGAGCCCTACATATTTCTTCGAAACATGTGCTAATACTTCAGCTTTAGTTAACAGCTATCATTAGGTTATCAAAAAGGAATAACGAGAGAAACGATAACAATCAACAAATTTTTAACTTTTAACATAGAAGATCTTATATCCAGATGACTTCTGCCAAAGGGTCAGTAGGCACAATAGCAACCCTTGGTCAAGCTCGATGATCTTTTCATGATTAAAGAAAGAAAGCAAAGGGAAAAGGGAATGTTTGCCACAGCTTGTCATCATGTTTAAATGTCAGCTAGTGATGGCTAATTCTTGAGTTCCTTTTAAATTGAGCTTGAGGTGTGGAGATCAAAGAAAGCGAGAGAGTCAGCCCTAGCTATCATGGTATGTATCGTCAACTAGCAAGCAAATAGCCCGAAAGCTATTTGTATGGGGCAGCCCTAGGGAAAACAAAATTGTTTTCAAGGGAATAAAACACCCAAATAAGGGCCTTGCTATTTCCTTTTGCTACCTTAAAGTGAAAATGAAATAAGTACTCCTCATCCCCACCCCTTGTTAAAAAAGAGGAGAGCAGAGCGGCAATCTTCTAATGACAGACATCATCAAATCCCACCACCCTTTCCCTTCACTGGCCAGCTGGTTTGCATATGCAAAGACCAAAGCTAGCTCAAAGTTATTAGAATATATATGAGAGTAACGAAAAGGTGTGATGATGATTTGATTATATAATAAACTATAACGAAGAAAAAGTTGATGGTATTTATTGTCGAACCCCAATTAGCTGATTAACCTCCGGAATCGGGAAGCCATCCTTTCTGTCATGTTTTCTACGTTATCTATATTTAGGTCACATGAAAAAGGATTTGTAATAATTAGCGTAGGATTTTATGGGTTATATTAGTGAACACAAACCGTTCAAAATGCTGTCCAATTAGAGTAACTTAAAATAATTATAGTTTAAATTTTCTGGTGTATTCCTCATAAAAAAGTTAAATTTGGATGAAGCATCTATTCATGTCTAAGTTTATAATTCGTTGCTCAGATTTACTAAATTTCAATCTGAAAACTCTCAAAGTTGCATTTGAAGTTTCAGACCATATTTTAGGCCCTTAAAATTACTTTATTATTTTTTTTAAATAGGTTGTTTTCTAATTATTTAATTATGGATATTTAAGCCTTTTCTTTTCAGATTTTATTAGTCTTTTTGCTTCATAAAACTATAGACCTTTGAAACTATCTTGCAAGTTCACATGTTTAAAAATATAATAATAATTATTTTTAACATTGACACATCAAAATAATTTAAAAAAATAAAAAATATTAATTTAAAAAAATAATTTTTTTAAAACAAAAAAATAAACATATTATAAACGTGTTAATTACAACTTTGAACTCAAGTTTATAGCTTTCTTTGCGTCACAAAGCTATACTATTCTATATATATATATATGTTCTCGTTGATGATCACAAAATATAAATTCATTCG
This sequence comes from Populus euphratica, assembly GCF_000495115.2. Classification (NCBI taxonomy): domain Eukaryota; kingdom Viridiplantae; phylum Streptophyta; class Magnoliopsida; order Malpighiales; family Salicaceae; genus Populus; species Populus euphratica. Next base: position 768,382 of record NW_011499938.1, read on the forward strand.
AGAAGTGAATAATTAAGTACACAAGAGTGTGCGTATAAGCAAAAGAAAAGAGATAGAAGAAGCAATACAGAAGAGTATATTGATGGGAGTAGAACATGAAATTTATTTATTCAATATTAAGAACTTGCACACAACACTTACAGCCTAATAGTAACTGTTGACATCAACAGATACTAATCGTCAAGCTAATATAACTGCTTTTTCTTTTTTCCAATTTTGCAAGAGCACTTATAATGATATATAATCAACTACAGATACAATCCTAACTCTCAAAAGAAAATCAATAATGCTTAATCAGGGAAAAAACCAAAAAAGAAGAAGAAGAAGAGAGGAGCAGTCTGTAATGAACCAGGACTGATAATTGTACAGCTACAGAAGCAGAATTCATATAAATGTAGTAATCAATCGGACCAGGAATGCTCGATTCCCCTCGCATGGATGCACCCACGCATGTGATCATTCATGGCATGGAAGGACCTCTAGCTTGCCCGTAATGTTACTCATCATCTCATGGAAGTTATGAGTAGGACGCCTAGATGGCCTTTGTTGAAGGAATGAAATACAGAAGGGTTTGATCACCACAAAGTTGGATGCTACCACCATGGTAATGGAAAAGAAAGAACAATGCAATTACAAGTTTGGTGGAGACTTGAGAGAGAAGAAGAGAAGGGACCGAAAAAACATGAAGATTTCTATATAAGCGTGGCCATTTATATTAAAATGGAAGGGGGGATAGCTTTATGTTGAGGCAGCTGTGTAATATTGTGGAGTACGCATGCTATGGAGACCATAGCTATTCTTATATTCCCGCATGCACGTTTCTCTCTTTATTGTACAGGAGTGCCACTGCACGTTTCCACGGGAAAAAGGCAAAGAGAAGAAAGAGATGGACAGTGAAGGATTTTTTTTGAAGGCAAAGCATGTTGCCCTAAAGCTGTGGGCCTTTTTTTAGGTGGTAAGTTCTTTATATTTAGATCTTTACAAGGCTGAGGGTTTGAAAGTTTTGGTTCTCCACCCTCCCCCTTTTGTTTTGGTCTCTTGTGTTAAAAAAAACTAGGTTCTGGCAAGTAGGGCTTCTTTTAAGACTTTGAATTTAATCATCGAAAATTTTAATTTACTTTTCTGATCAGATCATGATGCAAGATTTTGATAGGTGCGGCAATACATGCTTCGGTACATTTGTTCAGTATGAAACAATTAATTAATTAATGAGTTCAAATTATTGTGGTTTATTCATTCTAATCACATATTAGATAAAAATTCACAAAATTAACTAAGAAAATATTTAACCAAAGTGAATTAAACTACTTGCAATAAACTACTCTGACAAACGAGGAAACATGTTTATTGCTTTATATAAAAAGGGAAAAGATGTGTGCAAATCTTCTTTGATGGCTTGGCGAATGCCACCTTTCTCATACTAGACTCTCCTTTTTTAATCACTTGAGCCGTCTTGTTGATTAGAAAGGGGTGAATATCTTTTCTACATGGTATCATTCATTCATTGCCAATCTTCTTTCTTTCGGCTTGTTCATGCTTCATCATAAGGATCTCTTCAACGAGACATCAATTTTTCTATAATAAAACTATCTTTCCCCAGATCTTGGCTTGTTGCATCGGTAGACATTTACAAACAAGAGCCATAGTACAGCGACAATGTAGAGCAGCTGCATATTTTGACTTAAAGAAATGCATCATTTCAATGCCTAACTTTGAAAATGAAGGATGAGGGATGGTATGCTTAGCATATAAATAGGTCACATCCCAAAGTCATTTATGCACCACTAAGTCAAGAACAAACATTAATCCCACGAAGGAGTGGGTTAAAATAGAGAGTGCGTAAGGAGTTTACTTTTATTGGTAAAAACAATTACTAATTATTCTCCTACAAATATCTATATTTGTAATTTCTATATTTTTTAGTAGAATTTTTACATGGATATTACTTAATTGAATACACCATGTAAATTCTTGTATATTTTATTTTTTATTTACATTATTCTCTTTAGTTGTGTATTGTTACTTTTACATGTTGCAATCTAATAGTAATATCAAAGGCATGTAGCTGAATATTTTATTCACGTGTTATATTATTTATGTATATGGTACTGTTCATATAAAAAATCAGTACGGTGAATAGATATAATATAAATTTTACTTAAAAAGATTGAGTTTTAAATAAGAATGTTTGTGACTCCTATAATATTTTATAGAAACTTACTTTGTGAAAATATCATTCACTCAATATATTTTTCATATATGCTATAATTTGTAAGTGAACCAATGATAGTTCAACAAATAACGGTGAATAAAAATACAATAAAATACGAGATTAAGAGGTTTAATGAAAAACATTTCTTACTATAAAAAATAAGATTGAAGGTAGTTTAATGAAAGAAATTTGCTTGGTAGCAAATGAAGATAAACCTACAAAAATAACTAATAATGCTAAATAGAATGAGATGGATAACATTATTATTGCTAATATACATTTAACATGAGTTGATGAAGGTAAAAAAAAAAGACTATAAAAAAGATATGAGATACTTTGATAAAACTATATGGGTTAAAGTCTCAACACAATAAGATCTTAAAAAGAGACTCTATACCCTTTAAAAGATAGAAACCAAGTTACTGACTGATCAGATCAACATAATAAAAACTATGTTGGGTATGGAAATAGAAAAAAATAAATGTGCAAAGCTTATACTTTAAATTTTACCTGAATTGTATGACCAACTTATTATCAATTTGACAAATAATATCCTTATAATATCTAGTAATTGATGATGTTGCAACCACTAACTTGAAAAAAAAAAAGTATAAGAATAAAAAAGATACAATTAATAGCTCACACTAAGTAGACAAGTTATTGGTGTAAAAAAGAAGCTTTAGTGGGAGTCAACGACAAGGATAATATAAATCAATAAGTAAAAAGACTATGAAATGTTACAATGATGACATAAAATGACATTTTAAAAGGGACTACTAGTACTAAAAAAGGTGTAGATAACACCTTTGGGTCATCAAAACCTTAATAATGTGTTGCAAACACTTTGAATATTGGAGCAATTATATATAGCAAAGCAACATGGTCTTTAAAATAGAAAAGAGCTTAATGAAGTTTGGTTAATAAATTTATAAGTAACATGGCATATGACTTCATATTAGGATTGGTTTTATACAAATAAACTTATCCTTAAAGGTCTAGTGTTCATTGGTGATAATTAGACTTTAGAGATTGTTGGCATTGTTACCATCAAATTGAAGATGTATGATGACTCAATTTGTAATATTCAATAAATACAATATATCAAATGGTTGCAGAAAAATCTTTTATCTTTGGGATAATTAGATGGTTTTGATTGTAAGACTTATATAAATAATAATATTATAAAAATCATTAGAAGGGGTGTTGGTGGTATTAAAAACAAGAAAGATAGTTGAAAACTTGTTTATATTAATGGAAGAAACACATAATAAGGTAGAAACATTGATCACAATAACCATAAAAGACATACAATAATGTGGCATAAGAAACTAGGTCACATATTACAGAAAGCTCTTAAAATCCTCTTTAATTAAAAGTTATTAATTATATGCACTTACAAAGGTTTCTTTACCCTTTTATAAGTATTATATTACAAGTGGACATTATAAGTTCAAGTTCAACATATCAACGGCTAAGTGGAAATGCATTTTATATCTAATTCACTATGATATTTGGTGAGCACTGATTATATTTATAAGAGGAAAATGATAGTTTGTATTATTCATATATGACTTATTAAAAAGATGCTGAGTGTATCTAATAAAAGTGCATGTAATCTTTAAAACCTTCAAAGTATAGGTAGAACTTGAATTAAAAAAATAATTAAGTGTTTAAGAACAAATAATAAAAGAGATTATATCAATGATGAATTTAAGAATGTTTTTAAACAAAAAAAAAGTATTAAAAGATAACTTACAATAACATACACTCCATAACAAAAGAAAGTAGCATAGTATATGAATATAAACTTTGTTAGAAATAACAATAACAATACTAAAGGTTGTAGGCCTAGGAAAGCCATTATAGGTTGAAGTGGTCAAAACTATTTATTATGTGATCAATTATTCTTATTAACTGCAATTGATTATAAGTCACCGATAGAGACATAGATTGAAAAACTAGTTGATTACTCTAACTTATATATATTTAGAAGTCATGTGTTTGTGACGTATAATAATCAAGAGGTTGGTAAACTGGATTCCAACTCTAGAAAATATATATTATTGAGATATGTTGAGGGTGTTGATAAGTATCACTTGTGGGATTCCACTACTTATAAGTTAGTCATTAATAGAGATATCATATTTGTAGAAGATAGAATGCAAATGAAAGAAAATGATAACACCTTAAAAAAGACTATAACAATTAAGGTGAAAAATATTTATAATTATAATGTTTAAAATTCTTCTAATGTTGTACCAAAGCACCAAAAATAGAAAAAAATTGAGTCTAAAGCTTTTAAAGTTCAATAATTAATCCATGAGAGAAAACCATTAGCTTGGCATTCAACATATATTATTAATAGAAATGTTGTATGCTATATTCTAACAAAGGATCAAGATCTATCAACTTTCCATAAGGCTATAAAAAGTACAGATGTATTCATATGGATAGTATCAATGCAAGAAAAGATTGAAACTCTATATAAGAAAAAAAATTTCAAAATCTTGTTTTATTACCACAAAAGGAAAGATAATTAGTAATAAATGAGTTTACAAAACACAATGACAATTATCAAGTGGAGTGCTTTCATACAATATAAGTGGCAAAAAAAATATAATTAGAAAGAAATAATAGACTTCAATGAAATATTTCTCTTAGTAGTATGAATATAACAATTAGATTTATCTTAGTGATGCGTGTTATATATGATTTTTGTTTAAAGTAGTTAAATGTGAAAACTATATTTCTTAATGAAGAGTTTAAAGGAGAAATTTTCATGCTCTAACTAAAAATAGACAAGAAGAACTTGGTTTTAGGTTGAAAAAATATCTATTTAGTTTTAAACATGTGCCTAGTTATTAACATAAAAGATTTGATTTCTTCATAATTAGCCTTAGATACAATAGACACAATTAATAACATTATATATATAATAAAAAGTTTTAAAAAGATGATGATTATATTGTTTTGTTGTTGTACATAGGTAACATATTGATAGTAGACCCTAACATAGACCAACTCTAAGAATTAAGAGCAAAACTAACTATTAAGTTTGAAATAAAAGATTTGGGACTGTCAAACAAGATTATAAAAATACAAATTTACTGAGATAATAATAAAGGAAAGATATGACTTTTTTAGAAGAGTTATATGAAAAAAAATCTTGCAATACTTTAATATGTAATATTATAAACCAATTTGTATCCCATTTCCTGTTAATTTTAAATTATTCTCAAGTATGTCTCATAGTAATAAAGTAAAGAGAATGAAAATATCTTGAGTACCATATATATTAATGGTGAAAATTTTAATCTTTTTCATGATATGTACATGACTAGACATTACACAAGTAATGAGAGTAATAAGTTGACACATGAAGAATCCTAATTAAGTATTGAAATTATATTAATAAGACCTTAAAATACATCAACAATTACCTTAATGATATGGTATATATAAAAGATCATAATTTATTGTTAGAGGTTATATTGATTCATATTTTATAGGTAATCTTGAGAAAAGAAAATCTATTATAGACTATGTGTTTATAATTACAAGGAATTGTAAGCTAAATCTCTAAACTTCATATTATTATAGCTTTCTCTACAATAGAAACTGAGTACTTAGTAACTATACAAACTTGTAAAGAAGAAATATAGATAATAAGACTTATAGAAAAGCTCATATACAAATAAGAGAAGATTCTCTTATATTATGACATTCAGAATGCTCTACATATTATAAAGAATCATGTGTTTCATTTAATAATAAAATACATAGATATTCAATATCATTTTATTTAAGCAATGGTGAAAGATGAAGATATTGATTTAATAAAAACTCATACCTAGAAGAACCTAGTAGATGTTATGATCAAATTGGTCAATACTAATAAGTATATATGTTATAAATTCCTTTATAGTCTAACAAAAAGTTAAGCAAAATGAAAATGAAAAATATAGAAAGAATAATCACAAATAATTAAGTGTAAAAACATAATTAAAAATCAAAGTATTAAAATAAAAGAATATGGAGCATATGCATATTTTGACGTAAATAAATACACATCAATTTAAGGCCATAAATGCTAGGAACCAATTGGTGCCTAACTTTGAAAATGAAGAATGGAGAATAGAATGCATAGCCAACAAATATATTACATCTCAAAGCTTTTGATGCAAACCAAGAAAAGAGATAAATTCCATAAGAGGGCAAGTGATAGATTTTGTAATGTAATATGTGAGTAGCGTGTTTTTTTTATGAGACAAGTTTTTCTTGTTTTACACAGGAAGTTCTCTTCAATATTATTTCTACAATAGCTGAAAAAGGCAAAAACGATTTCAACTTCTCTACATAACTAATTATATCACGTTATGACTGTCCCTGAACGCGGACAGAAATCACATAAAAAAGATGCTGGGACATGAGTTGCATTAAAATACAAGGTAGTTGTTTACTTTTTTAGCATTTGACACTTTTTTCAGATGGAGTAAAAATCATTAATCAGGATTCAGGCAGCTCAGAATGCTCCCTCCTTGCTGTTTCTATCATTGCGCACAAGAATTCACTAGCATCACAACTGTTTGGATTTGAAAGACCTGCGTGTGCCAAGAAAGGAAGTTTTCTCAATGATCTTCCACTCATTCCCTGCATATGAATAATAAGAAGCCACACGGTTAATTACTTGATCATCAACAGGATTCAGCAGGGATTTAAAAAATTGACTGCTCACCTCACATGCTTCCGCAGCTTCAAGCAATTGCTTACAAAAGGGCAGCACAGGCTGAGCTTCCTGAACATCTGGTGCATTTAATTTCTCTCTCAAGGTTGAATAATATGGAAGCACGAGATAGTCAGAGTCCTGCAGAAATTGCAACATTCATTAGTAATGAGATTAATGTGCCACTACATGTCCATGTAACGATGTTAGAGATATTGAGGAATCAATAGAGAGGCTGAAAACTGAAACAGAATTGACACCTGGAAATTTGATATTATTCCTGTTCGCAGGAGTTCTTGAAAACAGGATCTTAGAATTTCATAACGAGCTTGAAGAGTTGGGGGACCAACATATGCTTTGATGTCAGCTCGATTAACAAATGCAATATCTGCAACTCAATAACTGCCAAGTCAATACATTCTACCAATATATGCAATGTTCTTCCTGATCGGTCCAAAATCTAAACCTATCAGAAGAGATGGGTGAGTTTTTTAAATTCCATTGATTATATTGGAGGGAATCCAAACTCTCTGGAAGAGGTAGAATATGGAATTCAAGTTAGCATGGAAGTCTTAGAAAACTGGTTGTTATTGAGATAGGTCATTGGCTCACCAATAGCAGCAGTTATATTTGATGTAGTCAGGATGATCACATTTGGTGATGTTTTCAATTTGTCCATCTGTGTTAGCAGAGCATTCACAACCTGTAGAGCATATTTTGACAAGCAGAAGGCATTAAAGATTGGACTTCCACGTCTCATAAAAAAACACGCTACTCACATATATTATTATGTGACTTGCTTTAAGAAATCAGGCATTAATTTGGGAGTAGACGGGTACAGTACTCGAATAGAATCTGAAGGTTCGGAACCAGATAAAGCAGCTTTTCTAACAGCAGCGAGGCTTTCAACTTCATCTGCAGCATAACCAAATATAAAATATGACATGCTACAACGAAGAGAGCTCAGCACTGGATCTTGAAAAACATAATGTCATCACAAATCTCACCAATCAAAACAAATACCAGATTGTTTTCTTCCTCTATCATTTCCTGTATTTTCTGGAAAAGTTTTGCAACCTGTTCCAATAAACAAATATAGATGTTTTAAGATTTTCCTGAATTCAACAGTCAAAGAAGGTAGATTACTAAATTAAGATCAGGGGGTTGAGAACTTGACACGAGCTGAGGTGCCATTGGAAAGGTAAATGATATGAAGTCTACGAATTCTATACCATTTGATTTCACACAAGATAACAAGAAAAATGCATCAAGTTGATTCCTAGTAAAACTACAGTAAAAAGCAATTCCCATTGCAATGGAAAGCAAAATAATCACAACTAATTATGATCTGTTTTTCGTTTCCTCTCAAAGCAGCAAAACAAACAAAATTTTGCCATTATAGCTTTTTTGTGTGCGATAGTGGGGGAGAGGGGGCGGGAGATCCAATAAAGATAACAATTTTTATATCCTTATGGGAGCATAGATGTACCAAAAAACATAGACTACTTTGGCTTTAAACATGGACAAATGATCAAATCTCAGCCATAACAAGTTGTGTCTTACTGGAAACAGAGTTATAAAACTAAGATTTCCAATGAATAGAATAAGCTAGTTCCAGAGGTAGGGGTTTGTCAAAGCTTATGCAGCTTGATGACTTACCAGCTTGCCACTTTCAGAGAACCATTTGCTAAACAACGAATGTGCATTAACTTCAATCAATTGGCATTGGGGGTATCTGATTAAAGAGGAAGCACAAAGCAGAAATTAATATGAAATGAAATGTAATTATTTTTGTTCATCAGACAAGGTTATGTATAAACCTGGAGTTAAATCGTATTGATAGCTTCTGAGCCTGCTTTACATAAAGAAGTCTTTCCAGTCCCTGGAGTTCCATGTAAAAGAATAAGGCTGCAAACATAATTGATATATCATTTAAGCATCATTTTAATCTTATACATTAGAAGAAGCAACGGCTTTATTTCAACATTAGCAGTTTTCCAAATATGGTTCAGATAAGTGTAAATGCATTTGTGGTTTCCATGTATTGAGTCTCCATCCCATCCCAGATTCTTGCACTAGCAATTAAGCCAGTGCACTGAAAGAAGAATGCTACAGGTAAAAAGGTTAAGACTCTTTCTACAGCCTCAAACTAGAGATTTCATTGGCAAGAAAACTAGTCTGAATGACCTGTGGATACATATCATTTTAAACAAAGCTTCCTTACCGATTCCATGAAACAAGAAAAGGATCAACACCCTTTTCTGTAAAGAACAATGCACTGGCTGCATACTGCAATAACCTTTGCTTGAGACCAAATTCATAAATTAAGCTACAAATAGCAAATTACGACGCCATCAGTCCCTACATAACTGACTTAATAAAAAAAGAAAAATCAACTGACTTGAAAAACTAGAAACAACAGAAGTTTCAGGCAAACCTTTCCCACATGCCATCAAATTCCTTAGCTGGAAGAATCCAATCATTAAAGCTAGAAAGTTGGCCATCCCCACCTAGCTCCTCACTCGGTCCTTCCTCACTGAGCTGAAAAGGCAGCAGTCATGAATTTTGAAACCACCAACTCAACAAAATATCTCTTGAAATTCAAAGAAAATAGAGGATCATTACACAGGGAAAAAGAAATATGTAAATATCGAATCAAGTTCTCATTTTTACGACCTAGAACAGCTTTTACTGTTTGATGTTCACCTATTTTTATACCCTAAACAAAAGTTGAAGTGTATCAAAAAGCCATTAAAGAAACAAACATTCCAATACTTGGAATATGTTGATAGAATCAGAGATAATGAGCAAAGCAAAAAGGAAAAAAAGAGAGCGAAAGAAGAAAAGCCAACAAGCCTAAGTGATTCATAGTACCTGAAAAACATGTACATCAGGTTTGACTTGCCAGAACAGAAGAATATCATGGTTGGTCACCCATTCATCTACAACACAAACATTAATAGCATTAATTGACAAAACATATTACTTTCTCCCATTTTCGAACATTATTCTGCTGATTGTTGTAGTACTCTCAGAACCCAAAACAGCATTAACTTCCCAAACGTTTCATTTTCTTTTCCCCTAGACCAGAAACAGGAAATTGAACACGTAAAGAAACAAAAACCCATACCCTTATCACAAACGCAGATTCTTTGTACATTTTCAAAGAGAAATTGGTCATCAATTGGCACGGGAATTGGTCCATCAACATAGCTTAAACTCCTCTTTTCAAGCATTCTATCAAATAAAGAGAAAACCAAAAAAATTTCCTCCTTTCTTATAAGAATTAACAAAACAAAAGACCTCCGAAAAAACACAAAAGAAACTGAAATCAAACCTAGCTTTCAACGGCTAACCGCACATCTTCAACGCGAGCTGTGCTCGAGGGTTTTAAGCAAACTTCAACTGTATCAAAAAAGAAAAGTAAGAGCTTCAAAATCAAAAGAAAAAAAAACATACATAAAATTGGAAACGGAAGAAAAAGATGGGATACCAGAAACGAGGAATTTGCAATGGGTAAGAATGGGGGAAGGAGAAGAGGAAGGCAGAGCCACGCCACTACCATCAGACAGATCATGGCTTATGCCTGTGGTTTCAATTGGGTTTTGGATCATTATGCCCATGGGACTGGGACTACTTGTCATTCTTTACTGACCTGTGCAGAGACGGAGAGGTGGTTTTAAAATTTGTAGAGATGGTGGTGAGCCCATTGCCATACCTTAATTTTATTTTTTAAAGTCGGGCGGGAAAATTTAGCTTTGCTAAGATAATGGTACGCGGATACAAGATAATTTTTATTTCAAAATATATTAAAATAATATATATTTTATAGCTTAAAATTTATTTTTGACATTAATTTATAAAAACAATTCAAAACACCTTATTAAATTAATTTAAAACAAAAAAATAAAAAAATTTAAAAATATAATTAAACTGTAATATCAAACAACATCTAAATATATATTTAGTATTATAGTAGCTTTTTTTATTTAAAAATGTAAGTTTGGAAAAAATATTTTTAATTATAGTTTTAATTGAGTAAATTTAAAATAATATATGTTTGATTAAAACTAATATAAAATATATTTTTAAATAAAATAAAATAAGTCTTTATAAATAAAAATTAAGTTATTTTAAATTTTACAAAATCAAGATTTGAAATAAAATTATGTATTGAAATCAATGTCAAAGGCATAAATTATTTAGTAATCAAGCAATTTTTTCTCTATGTTAGAAAAAACTTCTAACATAAGTGTTGTATGGTTTTTTCTATTTTCACTCCCATTTTTGGGTTTATGAAAAAAATTATTTATTTAGGGTAGTGTTGGGAAGAGTTTTATTTAGCTATAGATTTGCACATTGATATTTGCATTTATATGGTGTATGAAATTATTGTATTATTTTATTTGCGTCCAAAATGTATTTTGGTGACCTTTTGATACGTAGTAATCATATAATTTTATTGGAAATTTTGATGATATTACATTATCATTTTAATATATAAAATTTGTTTTCTTTTATTTTTTTTTTTAAAGTAAGACCAATACTGGATAAGTGACTGACAACTCAGCAAGTGGCTGACAATCTATTTGTTTTTGTGAAAAATATTTTTAAAAAAATTTAAAATTTAATTTTTTTTAATTTTTTAATTTATATTTTTTAAATATTTTAATATATTGTATTAAAAATAAATTTTAAAAATACAAAATATTATTTTAATATATTTATAAATAAAAAAACATTTTAAAAAATAATACCCACTATAATTCCAAATGAAATCAAAGAGAAGGAAGGTTTTGAATTTTAAATCTCAAAGAAAATATGCAAAAAATAGATATTTTTATTTCATGAGCCTTCGGATTGTGATTTTCTTCAAACTCAAAAAAATATTAAAAAAATAGAATTTTTTTATGGAAATAATAATGAAAAATAATCTAGAAATAAATTTACTGTTAATGTAGGAAACATGAGCCAAAAATACCATGGGCATTGAAAAATATAAATAAATAAATAAATAAAATAAAAAATTTAGTTTTATTTTGCAAATATTAGTTTTGTTATTTTTATATTAAGAGCACATCACAAGTCATAACTACATTTTCATTTGTGTTTCTTTTTTGTTTTTTATGCAATAGATTTTACTAGATGTTTCAACATCTGATCAGAAGCATTGACTTTGGATTTTACTGAAAAGGCACTATGCATTATAAACTAGAAATAATTAAAAAAAAACTCAAAAGATTTGATTGGATTTTCATTTCTCTTTATAATTTGTGAAATTACACTTTATATCTTGAATTTTATTTAAGCCAAGTCTTAATATTTTTTAAAAATAAATAATTATTTATACATTTATCATTGTATTTATTTTAATAACTGAAAAACCTTTATAACGTTAAAATCATAAAATTATCATTGATAATTGATTAGTAATTAAAAGTGCATTTTTATAAAAATTTATGCAATCATATTGTACCTAAAGTATCATTAAATTCTCTAACAAAAGCATATTTTATATTAGCAAGTCTAAAAATATAATATACCTTTAATTCATGGTAAATGTTTATCCTAAATGCAGGTCTATCACATAAATAAAAATATTGATTGATGAGTTTAAGGATTGAAATTAAAAGGATAAAAAGAAGGCCAAACTTAGCAAAGTGTTGCTGGTGCATTCCAAACTCGAACACCGTTCGGTAATTTGATCATATCTGGAGCTGTAGATATCAGATTTAGGTCCATTTTATATGGATGGAAAGATAAGATATAAACCTACAACTTTCATATGAACTCAAAGACTCAGTTCTGCCGTTTTCAAGCTCAAATCTTAGCAACAATGAAGACGTCGGAAGCTGTCCTGCAGCTCAAACACTATTCGGTTTTTGGCTCATATCTTGAATTCTAGAAGTCCAAATGAGCTCTGGTTTTTTTTTGTTAGAAAGCTTAGAAAATTGTCCACAACTTCCATAATTCATTTGGTTATAATTCTGATGTGAGCAATGACGTTTTGGCCAGCCAACAATATCAATAATCAGCTGACAATATCAAAAAAACAGCAGTCATTAATGTCAAAAACCAGCCACCAAATCAATGGATGCCCACCAATTCTTCAATCAATCAATAATTCTAAAACTTAGCCTATAAAAGGAGGCATTGTCCATGTATTTAGTCATATTAATTTTCAGATCAAAGTTATCTTGTTGCTTTTTCTCTACATCTTTGTAATGTTCAAGTTTTCTTTCATACTATAATAATCTCTTATTTATGCTCTTTCATTTCCTTTCCTATACTTAGTTAGCTTATATTATGTTTATATTTTTATATTGTTTATTTATGTTTTTCTCCTTCTTAATGTTTAGCTAAGTTAATTATATCAAGGTGAAAAGGTTTCTCTAATGGTGTTAGAATAGGTATAATATAAACTCAACATGGACTTTAAATGTTTATATCCAAGAAAAATTGTTATTAACATGTTTTATCTTTTTATCTTACTAATTCTTAATACCTTGCTTATTAAATGGTTAATTTAAATTTGCGTTGTATAATATTTGGTACATCAAATGCTTGATCCTTCATAGTCTTCAGCCGACATCGTTATTGTGATAAGAACTTAATTTGTTGTTAACATAAACTAGTAACATAAATGCTTCATGATATTTATGCTTGATGATATTTATAAGTATGGTATTACTTAGATAAAATAATTAATATGATCATGTTAGTAATTTATAATGAGCTAATAATGAGAAATCATCTGATTAGAACCTCCTTTGTGTGTGGTTTCTAGTTGAGTAATAAAAAGAGTTTATATTATATTTATTTGAAATATCATTAGTGAATCCTATAATCTTGACATATGTTTTGTTATTATTTAATCCTTACATCAATATCACACCCCAAAACTTTCTTCAACTCTTTTTCTGTTATTATTCTCTTCAAATCTTTTTCTTTATTTGTAATTTATATAATTCACCTTTCTGTGGTTCAACCCCGGTCTTGCCGGGTTATTTTACTTTGACACTCCTGCACTTGGGATAAGACATCAACTCTTTGATCGTGTCAAGTTTTTTGCGTCGTTGCCGGGAAGGTAAGTTATTGTATAAATTAAATATTTTATTTTATTTTATTTTCACTTTTATTTGTTTTTCTAATTGTTGTTTCTTTTTCTTTTTTCTTTTCTTTTCTTTTTTTTTTGTATTTGCATGAGAGTTTGGACACGTACATTAAGTGGTAGACTTTCTAGAAAATCCTCATTTTCTTCAAAAAACATGGTTAAAGAAGATAACCAATCAATTTATAATGAGAATAATGAGAATAATCATGTTAGAACACTTAAAGATCATATGAATCCAATAAGAACAAGTGCACCATCATGTATTGTTTTTCCTCCTGATGCATCTCATTTTAATTTTAAGCCAAGTATTATTTAACTTTTACCCACTTTTCATGGCCTAGAATTAGAAAATCCATACTTGCACTTAAGAGAATTTGAAGAAATTTGTAACACTTATAATGACTTAGATTGTAGCATGAACACTATTAGATTAAAGCTTTTTCCTTTTTCGTTAAAAGATAACGATAAAACATGGCTACAAAATATTAGGTCAGGATCCATTCATGCTTGGGATAAAATGCAACAACAGTTTTTAAAGAAAATTTTCCCTTCTCATAGAACAAACTCTTTCAAAAGACAAATCACCACTTTTACTCAAAAACCAGGAGAAACATTTTACAAATGTTGGGATAGATATAAAGACTTGCTTAATACCTGTCCTCATCATGGTTTTGAAACATGGAGATTGGTTTCACAATTTTATGAAGGGTTAACACCTAAAGATAGGCAAATGGTGGAATTGATATGCAATGAAACTTTTGAAAATAAAGACCCTGATGAAGCAATGAAGTACTTAGACTTGCTAGCTAAAAATGCTCAAAATTAGGACACTACAGATACTTGTGAGGCACCAAGTAAAACTCAACCTCCTACATCTAATGGAGGCATGTATAGCCTTAGGGAAGATCATAACCTCCAAGCCAAATTTGTATTTTTAGCTAGAAAAGTTGAGGCATTAGAATTAAAAAAGAGTGGTCAATTAAAATCTGTTCAAGAAATTGTGTGTCAAATTTGTGAAACCAATGAACACTCAACCAATGATTGTCCCACTTTGCCTTCTTTTAAAGAATGTCTCCATGAACAAGCCAATGCTTTAAATAGTTTCCAAAGACCAAGTCATAACCCGTACTCACAAACGTACAACCTTGGTTGGAGAAATCACCTAAATTTCAGTTGGAAGAGTGGTAACAATAATGCACAAACTTCACAGCCACCATTTCAAACACAACATAATTTTCAAAATTCTCATGGATATGCACCTCCTTATATTCCCCCTCCTAGAAGAAATCTTGAGGAAACATTACATGCATTCATTGAAAAGCAAGAGACAATCAACACTCAAAATGCTCAAACCATGGCTGATTTGAAAGATACTATTGCAAAGTTCACATCTGCTCTCAGTTTTCAGGAGAAAGGTAAGTTTCCATCTCAACCTCAGCAAAATCCCAAGGGGCAATACAATTCAAGTGCAAGTAATTCCGGAAGCCTACATCTGGATCAAGTCAAATCAGTCACTACTCTCCGCAGTGGTAAGGTTATTAAAAAACCTATTCTTGAACCTTGTGAGAAAGAAGATGAGTTAGTCTCCAAGGGTAAGGAAATGGTTGAACCTGATCATTGCAAGGAAAAGACTGATTCCCTACCAGCACTTCCATTTCCTCATGTCATGATCAAACAAAGGAAAGTCAATCACAATTCTGAAATCTTTGAAACTTTTAAATAGATAAGGATTAATATACCTTTGCTAGATGCTATTAAATAGGTATCATCTTATACTAAATATTTGAAAGATCTATGCACTGTAAAGAGAAAATTGAATGTGAAAAAGAAAGCCTTCTTAACCGAACAAGTAAGTGTCATTCTTCAGAATAATAATGCTTTGAAATATAAAGACCCTGGTTGTCCTACAATTTCTTGCTTTATTGGAGAACATAAAATTGATAGAGCTTTACTTGATCTTGAAGCTAGTGTGACTTTACTTCCATATTTGGTTTTTCAAAGTCTCAATCTAGGTGAGTTAAAACCTACTTCTGTTACTCTTTTACTTGCTGATAGATCTATAAAAATGCCTAGAGAAATAGTTGAAGATGCGTTAGTACAAGTTGATAAATTCATCTTTCCTGTGGATTTTATTGTCATGGATACACAACCTGTTGAAGCATGCAATTCAATTCCTGTTATTTTAGGACATCCATTTCTTGCAACTTCTAATGCATTGATTAATTGTAGAAATGAAGTGATGAAGTCATCTTTGGAAACATGACATTAAAAATGAATGTTTTTAACATTTGCAAGCAACCTGGAGATGATAATGATTTACAGGAAGTAGATTTTATTGAAAAAATAATTTAGGATCAATTTGAAAATTCTTCCAATGAAACTAACTTTAATGAATCTGAAGATTTGCAAATGGTTTGTTTTCAGGAAGAATCAAAGGCAAATATTTCGAGACCAAAAATTGAAGAATTACCACCACGATCAATTGGGTCCATACCTTCAAGTGTTCAACCACCAAAACCCGATTTGAAGTCATTGCCATGTAATCTCAAATACTTATTTTTAGGAGAAAATGAAACTTTTCTGGTAATAATTTCTTCCAAACTTAATGTTCATCAAGAAGGTAAGTTATTACAAACTCTGAAAATGCACAAAAATGCATTAGGATGGACCATAGCTGACATAAAAAGAATTAGTCCTTTGATTTGCACACACAAGATTTATTTGGAGGAAAATGCTAAACCCTCTAGAGAAATGCAACGAAGGCTTAATCCTAATATGAAAGAAGTAGTGAGGAATGAAGTCATTAAACTTCTAGATAATGGAATCATTTATCTTATTTCTGATAGCAAATGGATAAGTCCTAACCAAGTTGTACCTAAAAAATCTGGAGTTACTGTGATAACAAATGAGAAAAATGAGTTAATTCCAACGAGGACTATTACTGGTTGGCGTATGTGCATTGACTATAGGAAACTTAATTCAATGACTAGAAAAGATCATTTTCCTTTACCTTTCATGGATCAAATTCTATAAAGAATTGCAGGTCATGGATTTTATTGTTTTCTAGATGGTTATTCAGGTTATAACCAAATTGAAATTGCATTTGAAGATCAAGAGAAAACTACTTTCACATATCTATTTGGTACATTTGCATACCAAAGGATGCCTTTTGGATTATGTAATGCACCAGCCACGTTTCAAAGATGCATGCTTAGCATATTTAGTGATATGGTTTAACGTTTTCTTGAGATTTTTATGGATGATTTTTCTCTTTTTGGTGATTCATTTGATAATTGTTTAACTAATTTGGAAAAGGTTTTGAATAGGTGTGAAGAGAAGAATCTTGTGTTGAATTGGGAAAAATGTCATTTTATGGTAACAAACGACATTGTACTTGGTCACATTATTTCATCAATAGGAATTGAGGTTGATAAATCTAAAATTGAGTTAATTGCCAACTTGCCAACACCAAAATCTGTTAAAAATGTTAGATTATTTTTAGAACATGCTGGTTTTTATAGAATGTTTATCAAAGATTTTAGTGTAATATCTAAGCCATTGTGTAACCTTCTAACAAAGGATAATGTTTTTGAATGGACTGAATATTGTGAAGAAACCTTGGTTAAACTTAAAAACCTGCTTACATCTGCTCCTATCATTCAACCTCCTGATTGGTCATTACCTTTTGAAATAATGTGTGATGCTAGTGATTATGCCGTGGGTGCTGTTTTAGGATAAAGAAAAGATAAGAAACCCTATGTGATTTACTATGCAAGTAAAACTTTAAATAATGCTCAAATAAATTACACAACCACTGAAAAGGAATTACTTGCTGTAGTATTTGTATGTGAAAAATTCAGATCTTATCTTGTTGGCTCACCTGTTATTGTTTTTAGTGATCATGCAGCATTGAAATATCTTCTTTTTAAGAAGGATTCTAAAGCTAGATTGGTGTGGTGGATTTTGTTACTTCAAGAATTCGATATCACAATCAAGGATAAGAAAGACACCGAAAATGTTGTCGCGGATCATTTGTCAAGATTGACAACTGATTCGAAATCTGACATCACACCAATCGATGACTACTTTCCTGATGAATCTTTTCTTTCTGTCACTACAATGCCTTGGTTTGCTAATATTGTTAATTTTCTTATTTCAGGACATTTGCCAGTGCATTAGGGCGCCCAAGTCAAAAGAAAGTTCTTGAACGAAGTGAAAAACTTTTATTGGGATGGCCCTTATTTATTCAAATATTGTCCTAATCAAATATTTTGAAGATGCATTCCTGACAATGAGGTAAATAATGTCATTAAATTTTGTCATTTTGAGGCATGTGGGGGTCATTTTTCGACAAAAAAGACAGCTGCAAAAATCTGACAATGTGGATTTTATTGGCCCACCATGTTCAAGGACTCATATATATTCTGCAAAACATGTGAAAATTATCAAAAGTTAGGATCTCTTTCAAAACTTCACATGATGCCTTTAAGTACTATTCTTGTCATTAAAATCTTTGACTGTTGGGGTATAGATTTTATGGGTCCATTTCCTCCATTATTTGGTTTTGTGTACATATTAGTCGCAGTAGACTATGTTTCAAAATGGATAAAAGCAATTCCAAGTCGTAACAACGATCATAAAATAGCCATTAAGTTTTTGAAAAAAAAACATTTTGAGTCGATTTAGAATCTCTTGGGCCATGATAAGTGATGGTGGAACACATTTCTGTAACAAGCCATTTGAGTCATTAATGAAGAAATGTGGAATCACATATAAAGTTGCCACCCCTTATCACCCCTAGACAAATGGACAAGTAAAACTTGCTAATAGGGAGATCAAACAAATCTTGGAAAAAACAGTGAACCCTAATCGAAAGGACTAGTCTTTAAGATTTAATAATGCACTTTGGGCCTATCAAACTGCTTTTAAAACATCATTAGGTATGTCACCTTATAGGTTGGTTTATGGAAAACCTTGCCATTTGCCTGTGGAACTTGAATACAAAGCTTATTAGGCTATAAAAGCTTTCAATTCAAACCTGGATGATGCGAGTCAACTGTGTAAGTTACAAATAAATGAGCTTGAAGAAATAAGAAATAATGCATATAAGAATTCAAAAATTCATAAAGCAAGAATCAAAGACTTTCATGATAAAAGAATCTTGAGAAAAACATTTGATGTTGGTCAAAAAGTTTTACTTTATAATTCTCGACTCTATTTATTTCCTGGAAAGCTAAGATCAAGATGGAGCGGTGCATTTGTTGTGAAACATGTATATCCTTATGGGGCCTTTGATATTGAGAATCCAAAGAATGGTAATGTTTTCAAGGTCAATGGACATCGTTTGAAAGCTTACTTTGATAATTTTCCTAGTGAAAATGAATCCATTAGTTTGAATGATCCTGTATATAAAGGTTGATTATTTTGTTTTTCTTATATTTTTTTGTGTTTCTTTTTTGTGTGACTATTGTTTTGCTAGTCTTTCTCCAATGCACAGGACATGTTGGATGCCCCTGTCACCAGCAGATTTGTTGACGTGCATCCACTCATGCGTCACTCATTACCAACTAGTACATTAAACATCATTTTGGGGTCTAGCGTTCTCTACCACTTTGGATGATGTTAGAGATATTGATCTTTCGAGAGCTATGGGTGCCCGAATCCTAGCATGTTTTTTCTTTTTAGTTTCTGTAAGATTCATGTTGGACATTCTATTGTCATTTTGTCCATGGATGTATCTATTAACGTTTGTAGAGGTTTTTACTTTTTTTTGAGCGAGGAGAGAGCAGACCGAGAAACAAACTAAGGAGAAAAGCCTAGACACTGATTCATTAAGCAGGGCACTCAAATGGTTTTCTTTCTTTCCTATTTCATTTTCAGGGTTACTCTGTTTCAGTCCTTATTCCTTAAGGGGATTAAGTTAACTTCACCAGCAATGGCAACAGCCATGCCGAACCTTGCTCCAGGGCTTATTTTCATTATTGCTTGGACATTAAGGTATCATTTCCAAATTTCCTTTTTAGCATTTCAAAACGTGAATTTCCTTTTAACAAAACATAAAAGCCCACAGAAATTTACTTTCACTCCAATCTAGTTGAGTAATGACAGTTACTTTGTCTAGTGATTGTTTTTCTGATTACTAGCTAAAAAAATAGAGAAAATAATAAATATATATACCAAGCATCTGGTGCCCCTTCCTCTCAATGTGTTTCTGCTATTGTCTAGTGATTGTTTATCTGATCACTAGCTATGTGCAGGTTAGAGAAAGTTAAGCTATGTTGCGTATACAGCAAAGTCAAGATTGTAGGCACCATTTTATGCGTTGTAGGTGCCCTCATGATGAGTCTAATGAGCAGCACTGAATCAGCAAAAGAGTCAAAGTCCATGGAAAGTACTCCCACGGGAGATATGAGCTTCGACAAACATAAGATTAACGGTTGCTTATATCTCATAGCAGCGGTTTTTGTTCTATCAAGCAATGTTGTATTGCAGGTAATGTTTTAGATCAACAGTGAAGGAATTAATTATGTACAATCTGCATAATTTTAATCTCGCAAATTGAGTTTTGCAATGTGTTACGTACAGGCTACTACTTTGGGTGATTTTCCTGCTCCTATATCCCTGTGTGCCATAACATCATTGATTGGAGTAATTATAACTGCGATTGTAGAATTGGTTCTAAACCACAGAGTGGACGTTGGCTGGCCCCTGATGAGACTCGGGACCATTAGTTTTGCTAGTTTTTCTTATATTTTTCCTGCTCTGCCTCACAATGCGATTACAAAAATTTACAGTTTAAAAGCACTTTTGCAAAGAAATGATTATCAGGTAAGTCTTCCAACTCTTTTATTTCATACATGTCTAGGACAGGTAAAAGCACTTTTGCAAAGAAACGTTGTGCAAAATGACTAAAAGTCTGTCACTGATGTGCCAGATGGACTTGTAATGCAAAATGTCGTTCTTTAGAAATGATATCTATAAACCGTAAAGATAAAATACAATTCATTAAGGATGACCTGAGTAAGGAGTCTTTAGATAATCTTCTATTAACTCTTGAGACGTATCCTAATAGAGATGTGCATCGTGCAATTCATGATTTATGGCCTCATTTTCATAAAGAACATGATCGACTTAGTCTTGGGAATCTGACTAAAAAAGACCCTGTTTGCCAGTTTTTAAGAAAACTAGATGGGAAGCCTATCCTCGACCCATAAAGGGCGTTTAAGCCGTTCTTGGATGTAAAACCAAGAGAAAGCTGTGAGCCACAATCACAACTGCTTGTACATACATATTATATATATATATAATAATAATAATAATAATAATAAATAAAAAAGAGAGAGAGAGAGAGTGAGACTTCAGCTAACCTATATATAGGTGGTATGCTTTGCATTGTCAATTTCTCATCTATAAAATCTTCTCTTCCTTCCCATCATTTCTACTCAACCCATTCATTCAGCATATATAGAAGTGTGTAGAAATGACAAGTTCCTCTGTTCCTAAAATAAAAACTATTTGTGTTTTTGGTGGATCTAATATTGGGAAAGAAAAAGAGTTTTTAGAATCAGCAAATCATCTTGGTCGGATACTAGTTGAGAGAAAGATTCATTTAGTGTATGGGGGAGGCAGCCTTGAGTTAATGAGAGGTGTTTCAATAGCTGTATTTGTAGGAGGCAATCAAGTTTTAAGGGTTGTCCCCAAAGCTTTAACCGAAGGGGATATCATTGGAAAAACAATTAGAGAGATATTACAGGTCTCCACAATGTCTGATAGAATGAATACAATGTTTAACCATGTTGATGCCTTCATTGCCTTACCAGGTGATCTGGGTACATTGGAAGAGATCTTTCATATTTTCTCTTGGGCCCAACTGCACATTCATCATAAACCTATAGGTTTGTTAAATGTTAATGGTTTTTATGATAATTTGTTGCCTTTTCTTGATCAAGCTGTGGAACAAGAATTTCTAATATCTTCGGCACGATAAATCATAATCTCTACTACTACTGTTGAACAATTGATTGACCAACTACAGTCTTTCATCCCTGTAATTGATCCCTCCATGAGTCAACTCAATTGGTCAAACATGAAACGTCGTAAAAAGCTTAAATTGGATTTGAGCCTTAATTTGTGAAAAATTGTATCTTTTGGTTTTATTAATAGCATAATATTTGTATTTTGCTGTTTTTTATATTTGTTTTAGTGTGTTTCAGGTTTGTTAATAGTCGGTGTTTCAGGTGATATCTTCTACACTCTATCTTTTTGCTTAGAACATTGAGGACAATATCTCATTTTGGTTGGGGGGAGAGGGTAGTAGTTGATATTAAAAAAATTGTTATTAAGTAACTATATTTTCTATTATTTAAACCATTTGCAAAACTATTGTTACTAGGATGACAGAGTAACAGAGGAACTTTAGTGACTCTTGAGACGCATCTTAATAAACATTCTTAACAAGATCTATTATAATACTTCTTCAAATATTCAGGTTTACAAACTCTTGAATTGTTATCTATAGATTCTGTTTATATGCTCATCTAACAAGTATTTCTAAACCTCATTTTCACACATACACTCGAACATATGATTGTGGGTTGCACATTGGATCATTACATTATTTGTGTTCTTTTGTCAAAGGTAACAACTAAGGGAAATGGATAGTATATAATATGAAAAAAAACAAAAAAAAAAAAAAACAAATATAATAATAATAAAAAAAACAAAGTAGATAAGTTTGGTTTCGTAGCCTCCTTGACTTAAGTAAATAAGCCCGAAGGGGTATTTGAACATCTAGTACCCTAAAGTCAACTAACTTGGGAGTTATTGACCTAGTGCTTGTAACATGAGTTGAGGAGAAAGCTTAAGAAAATCAAACACTGCACTATCTACATATTAGTATTTGCAACCCGAGTTACTAAGCTCGTATGGGTGTCTCAACACCTGATGTCCTAAGATCAACTGATTTGGGAGTCATTAGCCGAAAGCTCGTTACATGGGTTTAGGATACATTGTGCTATAAATTCTTGCTTTAAAAAAAAATAAAAATAAATAACAATCCCAACCCAAGGAAGTTAACCTTAAACATTAGAACAAAAATTTTGTTTTCTTCCATGAAAAGCTCCATAGTTATGTTTTGATCTATTGAGCACCAAAAAAAGGTTTACTAATATCTTGTTTAAGAGGTATTAAGCAGATATATAAATTTAATGAGAGTTTATTATTCTCTTCAAATATTTTTCTTTATTTGTAATTTATATAATTCGTCTCCCTGTGGTTCAACCATGGTTTTGCCGAGTTATTTTATTTTGACAATCCTGTACGTGGGATAAGATATCAACTCTTTGATCGTGTTAATAATTATAATAATAACATCCATAATTTCTTAAAACTCATTTATCGAACACAATTCCATTTCACATTCCGACAAACAATTTATGGCATCCATCAAATTTTGTAAGTGAAATTTGATAGCAGAACAATTTATAGCTCCGAACAGCTGAGTCATGGTTCCTGCCAAATTTGAAGCATCAAATGGTACCTCATTTTCCTCCTTACTTTTGTACTCTTTTCCATTTATTATTATTTTTTATTTTTTATAAAAAAAATTAACATCAATATTGACTCAAAAAACACATGTTGAAAATATTTTTTAAATTTTAAATTATTTAAAAAAACATGAAAAATTAATGCAAATATGTAAATAATTTTTTTTGTTATTTATTTATTTTTTAAAAAAACAAAGAGGTAAAAAATTCTGCAATAACAATCCAGATTTCAAAGTTTGGTTGGCTTGTTCAATTTGATGTTTTTTTAGTTAATGTTTTTTTTAAATATATATCTTTTTATATTGCACTTGTTTAGAATTAGCTTTTATTTTTTATTTTATTTTCTTCTAGTTTATCTATGTAATGTTACTTAGCTTGCATATTTGACACATTTATTTAGATTGGCTTAATTCTATTTATTTTATTTTATTTTTTTAATTTTATATTTGATTGGTTAAAATTAAATTCGTCATCTTTTAATTTCATTTTGATAATCATTATTTTTTCTTCCATTCCCATGATTTTTTTGTTTGTTTAAATTGATTAATTTATTATCATTATTTGGTCTTTTATTATCTAATTAAATTATACTAATTTTGTTTTCTTAATCAGGTTTATGACTTGAGTTTTTTATTTATTTATTTGAAACATGCTTGAGTTATTAGAGTATTTTTTTTAATTAAAAAAACCTAGTCCATGGCATAATATGAGTCTAAATATCTAAGAATATCTAAAATATATGGGAAAGCTAATGTAGCAATTAACAATAAAAAAAATATTTTTTTCTTTTCAAAACAAATCAATAACTAGCTATCAAGGGTAATATGATTATTTCATAAGGATTTATTGACTGTTATTATATTGTGTTATTATATTGATGGAGAATAAATAAATCTTTTGTATTTATGATGCACAATATAATAAGTACATTTTCCTAAAGTTTATGTCCAAGGGTAATTTTACATTTTTTATTTTCTCAAAATACTAAAATGATATAAATACTTTTAAAATAAAATTTTCTTTAACTTAAGCCCATCAATATTTTTATATATCATTTGTGTGTTTTTTTTGTTATTATCAAGTTGATGAAGAGGGGTGCTTTTGTAATTTTATATATAAAAATATTATAAAAAATAGCTAATGTATGTATTATAGATGTCAACATGGACATCACCACTAAACGGCTAAACACTAGCTTTAAAGGTGATGTTCAAATCATATTGAAATCCTCTTCATTAATGAAGGCCTATGTAGTCAATTAATTTTTGGTTTGGTGTTGATGATTTTTTTTTGTTTTTGTTTTTCTTGATTTTCATGCCAACCCCTTCAAATTCTCAAAATAACTCTTTAATTTGTTTTTTCTTTAGAGTTGGTTTTTATTTTTTTATTTTTTTTACTTTATATAGTTTATGAAAATGATTTTTTAATTTCATCTTCCATCAACTTTTCTTATAAGTCAATTTAGTCTTCATTCTTTTAGTTGTTATTCATTAATTATGTTTGAATTAATATTTATGATAGGATTTTTTTCATGATTTCATCAGTTATTGCTTTTTTTTTTCATATATATATATATATATATTAAAATTGATCTTCATTCTTCTTATTGTTGTTTTTTTTACTTAGCAAATTTTTTTAATTGATTTTTTTTTAAATTTTATCCTTCAACATTAAATTTCTTAAGAGTTTAGCTTCTTGATTAAGTTTAAGTTTAGGATTTCATAAGTTACAAGTTTGAGAGATTTACACGAGTTTGCTTATTTTTATCTCTTTATTTTATAAGTTTATGTTTTTTTTTTTAATTTTATCCTTTAATATTTATTTTATTTGAGATTAGACTATGTTATTTTTTTATAAAATAATTTATTAATTTTAAAAATGACTTATATGATCTCGAGTTTTTCTTTTGGATACTAAGAAAATAATTTGAGCGTATCTCACTGCATGTTGTGGATTATATAGCTAGTATGATCCAATCAATTAAGTTATGACCATAAGTCTTCAAACTTAAAAAAAAAATTCAAGAAATAGATATTCTTAAAAAAAACTATAATCGAAAATCAATTGTAAATAAATTTACTAGTAATGTAGGAAACATGATCCAAAAATTCCATGGTTGTTGAAAGTCTAAATAAATAAAAAAAATAAAATAAAACATTCTATTTTTTTCCCAGTAAATATTAATTTTGTTATTTTTATATTAAATTAACAATTATATTTATTTTTTTGTTTCAATTTGACTCCAAATCATTAATAATATACTAAAAGGCATGGGAAAACACTGTATCTTCCCCACGCCTTTTAATTATACTTATATATAATTATTATTATATTATTGTTTTCTTTATTTTCTTTTTATTTATGATTATGTTTTTTGTTTTTTTATGCCTTTATGGGTTTTTTTCTTTTTTCTTTATGTTTTTTTCTTTTAATGAGGTTTTTTTCTTTTTTCTTTATGTTTTTTCTTTTAATAGAATTTTTTCGTTTAATTTAGTTTATTAATGGTAAGTTTTTTTATTTAGTTATCAGATTTTTATGATACAGATCTCGAGTTTGACGGGTTAACCTGGTTTGACGAGTCCTGAAATTGTATTTTTTTTTCTTTTTTTCTTTTTAAATAATTTTTTTCATTTAGTTTAGTTTGTTAATGTTAAATTTATTTCTGTTTAATTATCAGATTTTCATGACACATATCTTGAGTTTGATAGGTTAACCCATCAATTTGTTTTTCTATTTAGTTATCAAACTTTCATGACACAAATATAAGATTTGACGGATTAATCTGATTTGAAGAGATAACTCAGTTAGTTCAGATTTTTTTTCTTTTTCTTCAATAGTTTTTTTTATCCTCGTTGATTTTTTTCTTTGTTTTTTAATTAATTTATTTAATTATCATATTTTTATAACATGATCTTGCAGCTAGACCCACATCCAAGACTTTTGGGTCCGGTATTATAACCAGACTCACTTAAACTTGAGTCATATAAGTTTAATATTATTATAAATATTACTCTTGGGTCAAGTGTTGCAACAAGACCAAAGGCTCAAAAATTTAACACTCTTAGATCTTAGCTTTTTTTGATATTTTTTATGTTAGAAAAAAATAACCCGTAGCGTATGTCTTTATTTTATTTTGTTTTTCTTTATTTTTTAAGCCTTTTACTGTGAATTGCACAATGCAATCCACAATGAAAAAGTTGATGTCTTTATTTTTTTTAATCTTTTTTCTTCTTTTTCTCTTCTTTTATAATTATTCTTTTAATTTAATTTATTAATATTAAATTTTTTATGTTTAATTATTAGACTTTCATAACACGGATTCCAGGTTTGACGGGTTAACCCAGTTGATTAAGATTGCTTTTCTTTTTTCTCATTAGTTTTATTCTTTCAATTTTATCTTTTAATATTGTATACAGTTCACGGTAAAAAGGTTGATGCCTTTAATTTTCTTTTTCTTTTTAGGTCTTTCACTATGAACTGCATAATGCAGTCCACGGTTAAAAGGTTGATGTCTTTTTTATTTTTAATTAACTTTTATTTATTTATTTTATTGATATTAATTTTTTTTTCTATTTAGTTATTAGACTTCATGATACAAATTTCAGGTTTGACAGGTTAACTCAATTGATTCAATTTTTTTTTTCTTGTTCTTCATTAGTTTTTTTTCTTAATGTTGGTTTTTTTTCTTTCTTTTTTTAATTAATTTATTTAAGTATCACACTTTTATGACACAACTTTGCAGCCAAACTCATATCCAAAACTACTGGATTTAGTATCACAGCCAGACTCACTTAATCTTGGGTCTTTCAAGTTTAATGTTATTATAAATATTACTTTTGGATTAGGCGTTGCAGTCAAACCTAAAACTCTTGAATATAGCTTTGCAAAAATATCTAAAACTCAAACCTAAGACTCTTGAATATAGCTTTGTAAAAATATCTAAAAATTTTAGATTCTAATTTTTTTAAATATTTTTTATATAAAACAATTGACCTGCGGCATCGCACGGGTCATATAACTAGTTATTTACTAAATTAAAAGATCTATAAAATATGTAACTAGTTATTTACTAAATTAAAAGATCTGTAAAATATGTTTTTTTTTTTTTTGCAATAGATTTGGACTCAATGTTTTAACTTCTGATGAAGTCAGATATATCGAAACTTGTAATCCAACTCAAGACCATTATTGTCTTTGGATTTTACTTTAAGGCAAGGAGCATTACAAATTGCAAAAATCTTATCAAAACATTATCAAGTTAAAAGAAAATTAGATGATGTTATCAACTTTCATAATGGGTTTATATAGATCCGTATATATGCATATTTTTTAATAAAAAAATAAGAATTATGTATTACAATGGTATTTAAAAAAAATTAAAATTGTAAAATCTTATTATAAATGGGGGTTTGATTTTAAGATATTAATCATTATTATAAAATTTGACTTGATTTTTTAAATTGATTCAAGAAATTCTAGAATTATAACTTTTTTTTGTTGGATTATCAATTAAACTAATTAAAATTTTAACTCGATAAAACCAGTTCAACTTGATCAAGTTTTTAGTAATATAGATAACCCAATAAAATCTAAATAGGGCAATGGCAAAGCCAAAAATAAAATAAATTAATAACAATACTATCCATTATTAAAAGAACAATTATGAATTGTGGTTATTTTCATTTGGATATTTGAAACTTGAAATTTAGTTTGTATTTTAAATATTTGAATTATGTTTTTTAATTTAAACTTTTGAATTATTATTTATTTATTGGATTAATTAAAAAATATGTTGTGGGTATGCATTTTAAATGAAAATTCTAATTGATTTTTTTTAAAAGGACAATGAATATATGAGTACTGATTAATGCACAGTGGGACACAAACAACTAACAACAAACAACTAACCAGCTATCAAGAGAAAGACTTTCTAATCCACAAATGAATTGCAAGTGTAGAAACTAACAAATTTTCCAGTTATCAATATCTCATCTGTCCGAGGGGCCATTATTTATTTGCAGCTCCCAGTGAAGAAGAAGATAGCAGCCTTCAATAGCAGAGAGAATAGGGACACCAAGAGCTTATCTCTCATTTTAGCAGCACTATTGTGAGGCTCTATTAGGCAAGATAACATGGCCAAGAGTGAACTTTGACGCAGGAGTTACCATTAAGCATGAAGAACAAGTCAGAGCATGAAGATGATCATAAGCATGAACTTGAAATCCTTAAGGGGGTGGCACAATCGTGGCATGCTCACTCAGTCAGTTCAACGTCTACCAGTGAATATGATAAATATCGCCAAAATTTTCAAAGCAAGCCTTCTCGGTTTAAGCTAGAAGCAATGAACAAGTCATCAGCCAAGAGGGTTGAGAGAGCAAATTGGGATTTCAAGCAATCACTGTGGGATTCCTATGAGATTGTGAATGTGTACAAAAGGTTGGAGAGAGGGCTTGTTTTAGATGATTCATTTAGTGGGGTACATGCTCAGAGAAGGGTCCATAGGAAGAAAATAGAGAGTAAGAAGAGTCTTAGATATTTGTTTAATCTAATATCTTCGAGGAGATTCAAAAAGGCTGGTGATCCTCGTGAAGATAACAATCAATATTGATTTAAAATCTTTGTTATTCCTAGAGCTTGCTCTTAATTTCTTGCTTATGTTAATTAGTTCTATCTTCAGGTTTTCCATCGAGGATGTTAGTAGGTGCAGTCTTCATTAAAAAAAACCTGACATGAACAATTTGTTTTGCAGGTAGTTTTCCCACTTGCCTTGTAGGAAAACCAAGCAAATTCTTATCTTGTGCATTCAGTGAGAAGTATTTTCATAGAAATCTCATGCTACAAGTACCTGCGTTGTCATGAAAACACCACACAGGCAGACAAAGTAGGTGTTCTCCGTGTCAGAGCTATCTATGACAGCAATTAATTTGTATAATAGAATTACTAGTATGTTTTTTTTTAAGAACAAAAAATCTCCTGAAGGATTTTAGTAGCAGAAAATGGTAAAGTTGCGCGATAGCAGTCGATTTGATCCTTGATTTGTCAACATCCCATGAGGAATTTTGTAACCATGTCCAGGATTCTGTCAAATTGAACAGTATATTCGTGCCTGATATTGAAAATGGTATGCTATTCTTAACTCAATTATTGCGGTCTGGTCCTGGTAGATTCCCTGCAAAGAATCTCAGCTGTTCACCACACGTCACTAGAAGTTGCTTGCAGCTGTCCAGCAACCAGATTAATTGTGCCGAAGAAACAGAGTAAGCCATCGTCCATCTGTTCGTTAATATTAATATTCCCACATATGACACTTGTCTTAAAACCATCATTTGGAATAATTAAGAAGCCTTAATTGTTAGTAGTTTATTGTTAAGTGGAAAGGATAATGTCATGTGTGCTATTCTTTAAGTAGAGGCATCCCTCATGTAATTCTAATAGCCCAGTTATGACAGGTGGACAGTAGAGTATTTTATTTATGTTTAATACCACAAGTACAAAGGTTCAGTAGATTAATCCCCCATATGCTTCATGGGCCATTGGATTTTTGAACTGATACATGGATCTTTCATCTTGTTTTGCGTCAGTGGCATGGTGATTAGGGGTAAATCCCGGAGCCGTCACCATTGATTTATGAACGTATTCCCGCAAAGAGTTTCTTCGAAGTTCAGATATCTGGCGGAACATACCAGGACTAATACCTCTATATATCAGCTCAAACGATGACATTATCAATTAGTATCTGCCATATTCAATGCCAGTTTTAAAGACCAATATCACTCACCATCTGTTTCCAGCATAACCTCCAAAGTTAATGATTATTTATGAAATCTGCCAACCGAACATGATGACATAACAGCAGTCAGGCAGTCACAGCAACAAGCGACGAATTAGCTTCATGGAATGACAGCTTATTTGAAATGTTTGAAAAGTAATTGGAAAGGGTGACAATGGAAAGTCATTCATTGTGATGGAAAATCAGTTTGCAGCAGCAGCAGCAGTTTCCTTCAGTTCCTTGTTAAATAAGCTACCAAGCATTTCTACATGTATTGCATAATTATTTCCTTTTCACTGATACATTTCAGATTTGTTTTTCCACATATCTTTAAACTATCTGCATCAGCATAAGCCTAGATCCAGCAAAAGAAAGAAAGGAAGAGAACATATAAAAAATTAACCAAAGCGTTAAAGATGTTATATTATCTAACACATAGTTGATTCTGGCAACTTATATCATGTATGCAGTCAGCAAATCTCAAGCATCAACAATAGATTGTCCAAATCTAGACTGTGCGATTCAGAATCTGATGCAATCATTTGCAATTCGCTCCGGAGTTTAGCTCCTGTAACACTCATCAAATCGACAATTCATTTTGTTGCATGCTCAATCGCTCTACTAAAATTGCAGTACTGTATGAAACCATGGATCGACAAATAAGCAGCAAGGCAAAATCTTTAGTGACAGAATACCAACGATGAAAAGCTATAGTATATCACACTATATTGTCTTATTAAAAGATAAAATACTAAAATTTTCTTGACATGCTTTATCCCAACAACCCTGAAACTGGTTCTGCCAAAAAAAGAAAGACGGGCATTTTATTTAATTGTCTGTGTTGGTTCACACTGCAGCTGGAATAGAGTTTCCCAGTAATCTAAGCACAACCTACATGCTCCCTAGCCTATGGAAATTTGAAGGTCTTCCATTTGCACAGTTCAAAGCCCTTTTGCTTCTGCTGGATGAAGCCACCAGCTTCACCCTTAACCTCTTCTTCTTGAGATACCTTGTTGTTGAAGGCCTTGTGAACACTGGGGTACTGGGGGGCACCATGGATAACGCTAGGCGTCTTTGATAACCTCGAAATATAGTCATGGTAATCACCGGACGTGGTGTTTGAGCCTTGCCGCTGCCTAGTTTGGAAGGCAGAGTCTTGAGACATTTTTTGTTGATTTGCTCAGTTAACAACAATTAGTTCAGAGAATCCGCAAATTTAGAGACCCATATCTTGCGAATTTATCCTCTAAAGATGGTAAAGTTGCATCTAATTCCTTATCTCTTGTCAGATATCAAGTCATCCACATTCTTTAAAAGAGAATAAATGCCTTGAAAGTGGAGAGCCTGAATGGATTCACATCACCTATACATTATTATTCCAAGTTTCTGGCCCTTCCTGAAGAGGATTATAATCCACAACTTTTGAAGTCATGATAGATATTTGGAGATTAGATGCCCTATTACGCTACGTTAAAACAAACCCTAGATGCGCTGTAGGCTCAGCCACCAAACACAATATCTAACTAACTTTATGCATTTTAGAAAATAAGGTGTTGTTTTGAATTTAGTAGTAAAAATAAATTGATTAATGTAATTAAATGATGATATTGCATATTTGGTTTAATACTAAGTCTAATTATTAAACTCTACATTATTCAATTGCAATGTATGGAAGCATTTGAATGTAAATGGTATTTGCATAAAGAATATAATAAAAAATCAAATTTATTTAAGATAATAAAATTAAAAAGGTTATATATGTGTTTCAACCTTTGTTAAAAAGACCATCATTAACCTAATACAAATTTTGTTGCTAATGTTATATCAATCCTAGTAATAAATAAGCTTTCAATAATGCATACATGATAAAATAAAATTGCATGGCAAGTATAATATGTCATATGAAAAAACATGAGTTCCTAAAAAATAGGTGATTGAGAATTTTATTGGTTTATATCAGGAGTCTTTTGGAAAATTACCTAAGTTGTTATTGGTAATAAAAAAAAAATCAAACCCTGTAATAGTTAATTGGAACCAAGATAAAAAAAAGTTTTATTTTATCATGAAAATCACCAGCATAGTAATATGATAGTTAATCTTTCAAATCATTTAATCAAGTTCTGAAGGATACTCGTACAATACTTGTTTCAACTTTAATGCAATTAACATTTTACCAGTGTAATAGTTATTAGGTCAAGCGGAGAAATAAAGCTAATGATTTTATTCAACATGGTAAAATTTGCTCCCTGACAATTAAGATTGAATTGACAATCAATAGAGATAGATTAAAAGATTATTATGCGATATTGTTTGACGCCAAGTAATAGGTTTTCCAAGACAACATCCATATTAAACCAGGTGTTATTAAAGAAGTCAAATAAGTAGTCAATTTGAATAGTAGAACATGCATATATGATAAATGACAAATATTTCAACATTTATACTCACATGTTCATAAATGTTGTGTCAAGAGTCACATAGATTTTATATAGTCTGTTGATGATCATTACACGATTCAAAGTTACTAATCAACATATGACATGGTATTTCATTTACTATTAGACAAGTTAAAATGGACTAATTATACTAGATCTTGTGTTGAAGCAAACTCATCTAAATGAAAAATTGGGTTTAATAAATGTCTACTCGTTCGCACAACAAGATGGATGCAAGAGAAGGTCATGCATATTATAGTTGTGGCATATGCAATGAAACAAGCTATAATACGAAAATAATTACAGTACATGTCTACTACACCTGCTAGCATTTATATCTTGCGATTGCAGGATTGATATCAATCGAACGATGTATTCATTGATATAGTAAGAATTTTTAATTTAAATATGTTTTTAATTTATTCTTAATATACTTATCATTAAAGGCATTATATGACTAAATGCTTATAGTTTACATTTTTATGATTAGTTGTATGTATTCTAGACATGTTTATTATACGTTATTTGTCTAAACCAGCGTGACCATGGCTTGATCCTCGCACTAGTTGAGTGATGAAGACATGAGACACAAATATTATATCTTAGGCATGAAGAGATGACACCAATATTATAGGATATGATGATGTTGCTTTGGCTGTTTATTGATAGACGTGCAATCCCATCTTTTTATGTTTATAATAAAATTATATTATGCGATGATTATTTGGATTGCCACCTTTTTATTTTGAATTGAATAGGGGTAGTATATGTCTCAAGTAGATTGATGAGACATTAATGATACTACCAGATAATGCTAATGGAAAAGTTTTGTATATATATAAAATAAATTATAATTTCAATGTGTTGATTAATTGTTAAATTTATCATAAAAAGATAATGGACATTACCGGAAGTAATGGCTTTGCTTATGGACAAACAATTACATCTCCTGATGACATGTTTATAATAGGATTGTGATTATTTGACTTGACTCCCTTTTTTTTCTTGGATTGTCACATCGATTAATTGTGCTGAAGAAACAGGGCAAGCCATCATCCAATTGTTCATTAATATTAATATTCCCAAATGCAACACTTGTCTTAAAACCATCATTTGGAATAATTAAGAAGCCTCAATTGTTAGTAGTTTATCCTTAAGTGGAAAGGATAATTTCATGTGTGCTATCCTTTAAGTAGAGGCATCCCTCATGTAATTATAATAGCCCAGTTATAACAGGTGGACACTAGAGTATTTTATTTATGTTTAATACCAAAAGTACAAAGGTTCAGTAGATTAATCCCCTTATATGCTTCATGGACCATTGGATTTTTGAACTGATACATGGATCTTTCATCTTGATTTGTGTCAGTGGCATAGTGATTAGGGGTAAATCCCGGAGCCGTCACCATTGATTTATGAACGTATTCCCGCAAAGAGTTTCTTCGAAGTTCAGATATCTGGCGGAACATGCCAGGACTAATACCTCTATATATCAGCTCAAACGATGACATTATCAATTAGTATCTGCCATATTCAATGCCAGTTTTAAAGACCAATATCACTCACCATCTGTTTCCAGCATAACCTCCAAAGTTAATGATTATTTATGAAATCTGCCAACCGAACATGATGACATAACAGCAGTCAGGCAGTCACAGCAACAAGCGACGAATTAGCTTCATGGAATGACAGCTTATTTGAAATGTTTGAAAAGTAATTGGAAAGGGTGACAATGGAAAGTCATTCATTGTGATGGAAAATCAGTTTGCAGCAGCAGCAGCAGTTTCCTTCAGTTCCTTGTTAAATAAGCTACCAAGCATTTCTACATGTATTGCATAATTATTTCCTTTTCACTGATACATTTCAGATTTGTTTTTCCACATATCTTTAAACTATCTGCATCAGCATAAGCCTAGATCCAGCAAAAGAAAGAAAGGAAGAGAACATATAAAAAATTAACCAAAGCGTTAAAGATGTTATATTATCTAACACATAGTTGATTCTGGCAACTTATATCATGTATGCAGTCAGCAAATCTCAAGCATCAACAATAGATTGTCCAATCTAGACTGTGCGATTCAGAATTTGATGCAATCATTTGCAATTCGCTCCGGAGTTTAGCTCCTGTAACACTCATCAAATCGACAATTCATTTTGTTGCATGCTCAATCGCTCTACTAAAATTGCAGTACTGCATGAAACCATGGATCGACAAATAAGCAGCAAGGCAAAATCTTTAGTGACAGAATACCAACGATGAAAAGCTATAGTATATCACACTATATTGTCTTATTAAAAGATAAAATACTAAAATTTTCTTGACATGCTATATCCAAACAACCCTGAAAGAGGTTCTGCCAACAACAGAAAGACGGGCATTTTATTTAAATATCTGTGTTGGTTCACACTGCAGCTGGAATAGAGTTTCCCAGTAATCTAAGCACAACCTACATGCTCCCTAGCCTATGGAAATTTGAAGGTCTTCCATTTGCACAGTTCAAAGCCCTTTTGCTTCTGCTGGATGAAGCCACCAGCTTCACCCTTAACCTCTTCTTCTTGAGATACCTTGTTGTTGAAGGCCTTGTGAACACTGGGGTACTGGTGGGCACCATGGATAACACTAGGCATCTTTGATAACCTCGCTACATGGCGCTGGAGATCACGGGACGTGGTGTTCGAGCCTGGCCGCTGCCTAGTTTGGTAGGCAGAGTCTTGAGACATTTTTTGCTGATTTGCTCAGTTTACAACAATTAGTTGAGGGAATCTGCAAATTTATAGACCCATGTCTTGTGAATTTATCCTCTGAAGATGGTAAAGTTGCATCTAATTCCCTATCTCTTGTCAGATATCAAGTCATCCACATTCTTTAAAAGAGAATAAATGCCTAGAACGTGGAGAGCCTGAATAGATTCACATCACCTACACAGTATTATTCCAAGTTTCTGGCCCTTCCTGAAAGAAGATTATAACCCGCAACTTTTGAATTCATGATAGATATTTGAAGATTAAATGCCATATCACGCTTCATTAAAACAAACCTTAGCTGCACTGTATGTTCAGCCACAATATTAAACTAACTTTGTGCATGTTTGGGAACTGAGGTGTTGTTTTGAATTTGTTATTCAGATTCGGAGAGAAGTATAGTGATTTGTTCTTATCTCTTCTGATAAACCACAAATTCAGAACCACCAAACAAACACACCTGTAGAAGAACCATTGGTGGCTTATGACCTAATTAGCCATTAATTTCCAG
Organism: Populus euphratica; assembly: GCF_000495115.2. Taxonomy (NCBI): domain Eukaryota; kingdom Viridiplantae; phylum Streptophyta; class Magnoliopsida; order Malpighiales; family Salicaceae; genus Populus; species Populus euphratica. The sequence continues at coordinate 804,433 of NW_011499938.1, forward strand.
AGACCCATCACCATAAACTTACGACAGTGCAAAGCATACCGAAGCCTAAGACTAGTAAATGCCCACCTCCTCAGAACCATTGGTGGATTATGATCTTTCCATTTTCGATAGAGCCGGGGATCGTCATCCCCATCTTAATACATGAATACCACTTGCAATTTATAATAAAATAACCACCATATCCTTTTCAGTCTTTCTTTCTTTTAATCCTTAAATCACATCTAACACAGAAAACAAGGCTTTTTTCCTTCTTTTCTCAACATCATGACTAGGAAATCTTTCCCCTTTTCCTTTGTTTCTTCCCAGCTGTATATTTTCATCAGAAGAGGAGGCCTTAAACCTAAATATATTTTAAATTAATGAAAGACTGTAGAACCTTATGCTGTGGCAGCAAGTTCAATATGCATTCTGGGCTGTGTTTTCTCCCTCGTAGCACAACAAACAAATAAACAACAATATTGCTAGTAAAATAGAAAAAGAAGAATGTGTTAATTTTTTCAAAGATGTAAGGAAAAAAAGAAGATAAATTTACCAAAAATTGCAAAAATATTTTCGTATTATGTTCTCAGACTTCCCATTGAAGTAGAAAAAAAAAGATTAAAAAAAAAGTATGTACATAAAAATTAAAAAATAAAAATAAAAATACTTGCCTAGAAGATATCAAAAACCTTCTGAGTACAGATTACCTAGGATAAAACTAACTATTGACTTTCATAGAAAACACAACGCTGGAGAAAAATCATGATGAGAAACAAATATTTCATCCAAAAGGGCACATGTATAACGAGAACCTTTTTTTTTTTTTTAAATCAATTCAAACAGTAAACTTAAAGTTTTGGCATAATAATACTGCTTGAAAAAAATATAATGAAATAACTTACTTTTATCTTATTGCGTTTTAGAAACTCAATATTGAGTAAATTTTGCTATTAGAAAATATGATAAAATAATTATTTTATTTTTAAAGCATGACATTAATTAAAATTAAAATTATCTTCTAAATCGAAGAACACAGATTAGACGCCTTTTCTCTCTAAACCAAATAGCACCCTCACAATCTCTCTAAAAAACATACCAAATTCTTTTATTTTACCCTTACAACAAACAAAAACCAAACCTATCATATCTCTAAGCTTCATTGGATGTGTTTAGGATTCAAAATTGACTATTTCTTTTGTTGTCATCGCTACCGCCACCTTCCCAACCTTTTTTCTAGTCCTACAAGCAAGGTAATCATATCATATTTCTATGAATTTGTATTTGGTTATCTTGAAATGAAATAATTGTGTTGGTTGGACTTAGGGTTTAAGATGAATTTAGAGTTTGTTGAATTAATATTAAATCAGTTAAAAATATCATCAATTAGGATTGATTTGATATGGTTGAACATGAAAATAAAATAAATTAATTATTTCAATTAATTATATGTTGCATTCGATTCTTGTTAAGTTGTTGAATTATGGATCTAGCATATATTGTTAGAATAAGCTAATAATATAATTAAATGCACTTGATGATTTCATGTAAAAGAGCATGAATGTGGTGAAATTATGAAAAATTACATTTTCTTTGAATTATATTAATTTGATATGAATTTGGGTTTGATTCAATATGATTGAGCATGAAAATATCAATTAGATTTTATATTAAGAATTATATTTAATTTTTCATGAATTTTCTTTAATGTTAAAATTTGGAAATTTGATATGAATTTTGCCAGTTAGTTTTGGGGGTAATGTAATATAGTTACAATTATGAACAATTGACCAGAATCCAATTTTTTTTTTTTTACAAAATAGTTTATAACATATTTATATTATATCTTTATAGTGGTACTATTATTTATGATGTGAACAATATATCACATACAATGGTTGGAGTAGTTTGTTATTAAATGTTAATTTAGGCATATCATATGCTAAAATGAAAGAAATCATTTGTCATAGATTTGAGTGAAATTATCATAATATTAATGTTGAAATAGCTTGAAGGTGTCAGATTGATAAGCATCAGTATCATCGTATAGTAGTTATATATGATGACAGCTGTAAGACAATAATTAATTCTTTTATCCAAAGTTGTTTGAACATAATGATATTGTACAAGTAGTCGACTAAAATCTATATATGCCCCAACTTCTATTGATCCTTCAAATTTAGTTAGTAGAGGTAAATACAGTTTTATTGTCGGATGATTTGTTATAAGGGATAAATGATTCTATATACGATAATTCATTTGCTAATCAACATAGATTTGACTATTCTGAGCCTAGTGATAATGAAGATAATGATACATTGGTAAATAATGATGATGTTGATGATTAAATCATACCTCCTGTTCCTGAACTTAAAAATGCTTCTAAGTCCAGTTTTATTATTTTTAATGACTGGGCAGTTAGTCATAATTGCATTTCAGGAGGGTGTGATTTAGAGGTTAGACAAACATTTAGTAGTAAAAATAATTTTTTTAATGTAGTTAAACGATGACATTGAACATTTGGTTAAATATCGAGTCTAACGATTGAACTTTATATTTGTTCAATTAGAATGTGTTCAAGCATTTGAATGTAAATGGTATTTGCATAGGGGATATAATAAGAGATCATATTCATTTAAGATAACAAAGTTAAAAGTGTTACACATATGTATTTTGACCTTTGTTAAAAAAGATCATCATCAGCTTGATGCAAATTTTATTGATAATGCTATGTTAACCCTAGTAATGAATAAACTTTCAATAACGGTTGCAAGTTTACAAGACGAAATGAAATTGTATTATAAGTATAGTATTTCATATGAGAAAACATGGGTTGCAAAACAGAAAGTGATTAAGAATCTTATTGGTTCACATGCGGAGTCTTTTGAAAATTTATCTAGGTTGTTGTTGGTATTAAAAGAATTAAATCTTGAAAAAGTTGTTAATTGGAACCAAGAAAAAAATAGGCTATATATTATGATGATAGTCATTGATAAGGTAATATGACTACTAATCTTTCAAATCATTTAATCATGTTCTGAAAAGTACTCGTGCAATGCCTGTTTTAGCTCCGGTGCATTTAACATTTTACCGGTGTAATAGTTATTGGGTCAAATGGAGATGTGAAACTAATGATTTTATTCAACATGCTAAGATTTAGCCCCCGACAATTCAGATTGAATTGATAATAGGTAGTGATAAATTAAAGGATTATACTAAAATGTTATTGAACTCTGACAACGGGTGTTCCAAGTCAACACCCCTATTAAATTAGGTGTTATTAAAGAAGTCAAACGAGCAATCAGTTTGAATTATAGAATATGCACATACGGTAAATAACTTTAATGTTCATGTTCATATGTCTTGAATGCCAAAAGTCACATAGATTTTACATGGTTTGTTGATGATCATTATGTAATTCAAAGTTATTGATCAACACATGACATGTTATTCCATCCATTATCAAACGAGTTAGAATGAACTAATTACACTAGATCTCCATTTGAAGCAAACTCATCTAGATGGGAATTCAGGTTTGGTCAACTAATGTCTACTCATTTGCATACCAAGATGGATACAAGAGAAGGTCATGCATATTATAGGAGTGGCATATACAATGAAATAAGCCATAATAGAAAAATAGTCGTAGAACATACATACTAGACTCGCCAACATTACTGTTTTCCGGTTTCAAGATCAATATTGATTAGAGGATGTATTCGCTGACAGTGTAAGAATTTTTAATTTTAATATATTTTTAATTTATGCTTAATTTACTTATCCTTAAAGGTATTATATGAGTAAATGCTTATAATTAAAGGTATTAATTTACTTAATTTATTTTAAATAGAGTATTTTTTAGGGAGACTCAGGTCAATATCCTTCTCGCTATAGAATTCTCTACCTTTACGTTAGATATTCAAACGGGAATATCTTGAGCTTTTGATATCGAAATCAAGCAATTCAAAAGCTCAAAACCATCTACGCATCTAGAACTACAACTTTAATGAAGGAGTTGAAGTGAGATAAGATCATTTTAGAGAATAGAATCTGATAGTAATCTAGTTGGTCAAAAAGGTTCTTCATCTGACAATGCTGAGCATCCAAATCTAATTGAGAATCTACTCTAAGAACACTAACCCCTTGGACCTAATAAAGGTGTGCATTAATTTTTCAACATGTCATGAGTGATAGAACATAACTAGGATGGTCAGATATAGTACGAAACTAAGTCAGAATCAGAGCCTAATTTAGAACAAAAAATTATGACAATAATATAATCAGGGATTTATCTAACTTTAAAAACAAGATAACGAAGGAATGAATTTAGCATTATGAAGATCTCTAGTTGGTCTAAGAAACCGAATGATTTTGGAAGTAAAGGGAAAGGATAAAGAGAACAGAATACAACTCAAATAGGGTTTCGAAAAAATATTTCTTTTTTTGATTTTGTCAATCTTCCAACAAACATGAGTTAAACTCTTACACTCAGTTCAAAAGAGGTATACAACGTCTCCATCACGTAGGGTCCAAAAATGAGTAACAATAAGGTAATACAATAATTCAACTACAAATAACACATTACAGTTGACATCATTAAGAGCAATGCATTACACGCCATAACTTGTAGAGGTAAAAATGATGATTATGATTGGTTAAATCATCATGAAGTTTATGTATTCAGATGCATGGAAGAATGAAATATTTACAAATATGCATCATGTGATTATCGATAAGGAGTGTTTGACTTGGTACATGAGTATCAGACGCGAGGTCATTACTCTAGATCCCAAGCATGTTCCTTCACTTAATATCTTTAAAAAGAGATTAACTCTTGATGATGCCATGACAAAGAACGAGGCCACTCAGGTAGGTGTAAGAGCTGGATCCAGTCATGATATATATGCAATAGAGAATGAAAATTATGAATATTTTTCTGAAAGTCTTATCGGTGTATTTATAGCTTATAAGTCTTGTTCTTTTGCGAAGAGGATGATCTGGAGTGTAATTTTATCTTAATAGCATTTGATAAGATATAAATACCCCTTATATCTTTACTAATATTTGATGAAAATATGATGGATCCCTAGAGGATTGTTATATATCTAAAAAGTACAGAAAAATTAAGATTCAAAATATTAAATGTAACTGAGCCTATGAAAACAAAACTTTTCCCTTAAGCTAGACCTAAAAGAGGAGAACCATCCCCTTGGACATACTCCAAGGATGATGATAAAGTGTTAAGGGAGGATGGTTATTGCCTAGGGCATGCCCAAAAAAGTAATTGGAAAGGGTGACAATGGAAAGTCATTCATTGTAATGTAAAATCGGTTTGTAGCAGCAGCAGTTTCCTTCAGTTCCTTGTTAAATAAGCTAACAAGCATTTCTACAGGTATTGCATAATTCCTTTTCACTAATATATTTCAGATTTGTTTTTGTTTCGTTTCACATATCTTTAAACTATCTGCATCAGCATAAGCCTAGATCCAGCAAAAGAAAGAAAGGAAGAGAACATATAAAAAATTAACCAAAGCGTTAAAGATGTTATATTATCTAACACATAGTTGATTCTGGCAACTTATATCATGTATGCAGTCAGCAAATCTCAAGCATCAACAATAGATTGTCCAAATCTAGACTGTGCGATTCAGAATTTGATGCAATCATTTGCAATTCGCTCCGGAGTTTAGCTTCTGCAACACTCATCAAATCGACAATTTATTTTGTTGCATGTTCCGTCGCTGAACTAGAATTGCAGTACTGTATGAAACCCTGGATTCAGAAATAAGCAGCAAGGCAAAATATTTCGTGACAGAATACCAACAATGAAAAGCTATAGTATATCACGCTATTTTGTCTTATTAAAAGATAAAATACTAAAATTTTATTGACATGCTATATCCAAACAACCCTGAAAGAGGTTCTGCCAACAAAAGAAAGACGGGCATTTTATTTAAATATCTGTGTTGGTTCACACTGCAGCTGGAATATAGTTTCCAAGTAATCCAAGCACAACCGACATGTTCCCTAGCCTATGGAAATATGAAGGTCTTGCTTTTGGACAGTTAAATGCCCCGAAGCTTCTGCATGAGGAAAGCATCAGCTTCATCATCATCATCTTCGATAGCTTCTGATTTACGATTCCCATTTTGATCGATAACTCGCTCTAGCTCCTTCACCCGAACCATCTTGATAGACCTGGTGGGATTCTTCTCGTTGACATCGTCTTGGCGAGCCACATTAACCTCTTCTTCTTGAGTCACCTTGTTGTTGAAGGCCTTGTGAACACTTGGGTACTGGGGGGCACCATGGATAACACTAGGCATCTTTGATAACCTCGCTACATGGCGCTGGAGATCACGGGACGTGGTGTTCGAGCCTCGCCGCTGCCTAGTTTGGTAGGCAGAGTCTTGAGACATTTTTTGCTGATTTGCTCAGTTTACAACAATTAGTTGAGGGAATCTGCAAATTTATAGACCCATGTCTTGTGAATTTATCCTCTGAAGATGGTAAAGTTGCATCTAATTCCCTATCTCTTGTCAGATATCAAGTCATCCACATTCTTTAAAAGAGAATAAATGCCTAGAACGTGGAGAGCCTGAATAGATTCACATCACCTACACAGTATTATTCCAAGTCTCTGGCCCTTCCTGAAAGAAGATTATAACCCGCAACTTTTGAATTCATGATAGATATTTGAAGATTAGATGCAATATCGCGCTTCCTTAAAACAAACTTTGTGCAAGTTTGGGAACTAAGGTGTTGTTTTGAATTTGTTATTAAGATTCGGAGAGAAGTATAGTGATTTGTTCTTATCTCTTCTGATAAACCACAAATTCAGAACCACCAAACAAACACACCTGTAGAAGAACCATTGGTGGCTTATGACCTAATTAGCCATTAATTTCCAGAGACCCATCACCATAAACTTACGACAGTGCAAAGCATACCGAAGCCTAAGACTAGTAAATGCCCACCTCCTCAGAACCATTGGTGGATTATGATCTTTCCATTTTCGATAGAGCCGGGGATCGTCATCCCCATCTTAATACATGAATACCACTTGCAATTTATAATAAAATAACCACCATATCCTTTTCAGTCTTTCTTTCTTTTAATCCTTAAATCACATCTAACACAGAAAACAAGGCTTTTTTCCTTCTTTTCTCAACATCATGACTAGGAAATCTTTCCCCTTTTCCTTTGTTTCTTCCCAGCTGTATATTTTCGTCAGAAGAGGCCTTAAACCTAAATATATTTTAAATTAATGAAAGACTGTAGAACCTTATGCTGTGGCAGCAAGTTCAATATGCATTCTGGGCTGTGTTTTCTCCCTCGTAGCACAACAAACAAATAAACAACAATATTGCTAGTAAAATAGAAAAAGAAGAATGTGTTAATTTTTTCAAAGATGTAAGGAAAAAAAGAAGATAAATTTACCAAAAATTGCAAAAATATTTTCGTATTATGTCCTCAGACTTCCCATTGAAGCGGAAAAAAAAGATTAAAAAAAAAGTATGTACATAAAAATTAAAAAATAAAAAATAAAAATACTTGCCTAGAAGATATCAAAAACCTTTTGAGTGCAGAGTACCCGGGATAAAACTATTGATTTTCATATAAAACACAACGTTGGAGAAAAATCATGATGAGAAACAAATATTTCATCCAAAAGAACACATGTATAACGAGAACCTTTTTTTTTTTAATTAAAAAAATCAATTCAAACAGTAAACATAAAGTTTTGGCATAATTATATTGTTTGAAAAAGATTTGATGAAGTAACTTACTTTATCTTATTGCGTTTTAGAAACTCGACAGTCAGTAAATTTTGCTATTAAAAAACATGACAAGGTAATTATCTTATTTTTAAAGCATGAAATTAATTAAAAATTAAATTATCTCTTAAATCGAAGAACACATACTAGACGTTTTTTCTCTCTAAACCAAATGGTGCCTCACAATCTCTCTAAAAAACCTATCAAATACTTTTTTTTTCCCCTTAAAACAAACAAAAACCAAACCTATCATATCTCTAAGCTTCATTGGATGTGTTTAGGATTCAAAATTGACTATTTCTTTTGTTGTCATCGCTACCGCCACCTTCCCAACCTTTTTTCTAGTCCTACAAGCAAGGTAAACATATCATATTTCTATGAATTTGTATTTGATTCGGTTAAAATGAAATAATTGTTTTGGTTGAACTTCGGATTTATGATGAATTTAGAGTTTGTTGAATTAATATTAAATTAGTTAAAAATATCATCAATTAGGATTGACTTGATATAGTTGAACATGAAAATAAGTTAAATTAATTATGTGTTGCATTCGATTGTTGTTAAGTTGTTGAATTATAGATCTAGTATATATTGTTAGAATAAGCTAATAATGTAATTAAATGCACTTCATATGCAGAAATGAAAGAAACCATTTGTAATGGACTTGAGTGAAATTATAATGATATTAATATTGAGTATCATCCTATAGTAGTTATATATGATGACAGTTGTAGGACAATAATTAATTCTTTCATCCAAAGTGGTTTGAACATATTGATATTATATATAAGTAGTCGACTAAAATCTATATGTGCCCCAACTTCTATTGATCCTTCAAATTTAGTTAGTAGAGGTAAATACAGTTTTATTGTCGGATGATTTGTTATAAGGGATAAATGATTCTATATACGATAATTCATTTGCTAATCAACATAGATTTGACTATTCTGAGCCTAGTGATAATGAAGATAATGATACATTGGTAAATAATGATGATGTTGATGATTAAATCATACCTCTTGTTCCTGAACTTGAAAATGCTTCTAGGTCTAGTTTTATTATTTTTAATGACTGGGCAGTTAGTCATAATTGCATTTGAGGAGGGTGTGATTTAGAGGTTGGACAAACATTTAGTAGTAAAAATAAATTTTTTAATGTAGTTAAACGATGACATTGGACATTTCGTTAAATAAGGAGTCTAACGACTGAACTTTACATTTGTTCAATTGCAATGTGTTCAAGTATTTGAATGTAAATGGTATTTGCATAAGAGATATAATAAGAGATCAGATTTATTTAAGATAACAAAGTTAAAAGTGTCACACATATGTATTTTGACCTTTGTTAAAAAGACCATCATCAGCTTGATGCAAATTTTATTGATAATGCTATGTTAATCCTAGTAATGAATAAACTTTCAATAATGGTTGCAAGTTTACAAGAAGAAATGAAATTGCATTACAAGTATAATACTTCGTATTAGAAAGCATGAGTTGCAAAACTGAAAGTGATTAAGAATCTTATTGGTTCACATAAGGAGTCTATTGAAAATTTATCTAGGTTGTTGTTGGTATTAAAAGAATTAAATCTTGAAAAAGTTGTTAATTGGAACCAAGACAAAAATGGGCTATATATTATGATGACAGTCATTGGTATGGTAATATGACTACTAATCTTTCAAATCATTAAATCATGTTTTGAAAAGTGCTTATGCAATGCCTGTTTTAGCTTTGGTGCAGTTAATATTTTACCGGTGTAATAGTTATTGGGTCAAATGGAGACGTGAAACTAATGATTTTATTAAACATGGTAAAATTTAGGCCCCGACAATTCAAATTGAATTGACAATAAATAATGATAGATTAAAAGATTATACTACAATGTTATTTGACTCTGAGTAAGGGGTGTTCCAAGTCAACACCCCTTTTAAATTAGTTGTTATTAAAGAAGTCAACCGAGCAATCCGTTTGAGTGATAGAACATGCACATGTGGGAAATAACTTTAATGTTCATGTTCACATGTCTTAAATGTTGTGCCAAAAGTCACATAAATTTTACATAGTTTGTTGATGATCATTACATAATTCAAGTTATTGATCAACACATGACATGTTATTCCATCTATTATCAAACGAGTTAGAATGGACTAATTACACTAGATCTCCAGTTGAAGCAAGCTCATCTAGATGGGAATTGAGGATTGGTCAACGAATGTCTACTCATTTAAATAACGAGACAGATACAAGAGAAGGTCATGTATATTATAGGTGTGGCATATGCAATGAAATAAGCCATAATAGAAAAATAGTCATAGCCCATACTTACTAGACTTGCCAACATTTCTGTTTTGCGGTTTCAGGATCAACATTCATTAGAGGATGTATTTGTCGACATTGTAGGATGTATTTGTCGACATTGTAAGAATTTTTAATTTTAATATATGTTAAATTTATGCTTAATTTACTTATCATTAAAGGTATTATATGAGTAAATGCTTAGAATTAAAGGTATTAATTTACTTAATATATTTTAAATAAAGGTTTTTTTAGTGTAGACTCGGGTCAATATCCTTCTCACGATAGAATTCTCAACCTTTAAGTTAAATATTCAAACAGGAATATCTTGAACTTCTGATATTGAAATCAAGTGATTCAAAAGCCTAAAATCATCTACGCATCTAGGACTACAACTTTGATGAAAGAGTTGAAGTGAGATAAGATCGTTTTAGAGAATAGAATCTGATAGTAATCTAGCTGGTCAAAAAGGTTATTCATCTGACAATGTTGAGCATCCAAATCTGATTGAGAATCTACCCTAAGAACACTGATCCCTAGGACCTAATAAAGGTGTGCATCAATTTTTCAACATGTCATGAGTGACAGAACATAGTTAGGATGGTCAGATATTGTACGAAACTAAGTCAAAATCAGAGCCTAATTTGAAACAAAAAATTATGACAGGAGTAGAATCAAGGATTTATCTAACCTTAAAAAAAAGATAACGAAGGAACGAGTTTAGCATTATGAAGACCCCTAGTTAGTCTAAGAAACCTGATGATTTTAGAAGTAAAGGGGAAGGATAAAGAGAATAGAATACAACTCAAATAAGGTTTCAGAAAAAAAAAACAAATTTCTGCTTTTGTCAATCTTGCTGCAAACATGAGTTAAACTCCTACACTCGATTCAAAAGAGGTATACAACATCTCCATCATGTAGGGTTCAAAATTGAGTAACAATAAGGTAATACAATAATTCAACTACAAATAACACATTACAGTTGACATCATTAAGAGCAATGCATTACACGCCATAACTTGTAGAGGTAAAAATGATGATTATGATTGGTTAAATCATCATGAAGTTTATGTATTCAGATGCATGGAAGAATGAAATATTTACAAATATGCATCATGTGATTATAGATAAGGAGTGTTTGACTTGGTACATGAGTATCATATGTTAGGTTATTACTCTAGATCCCAAGCATGTTCCTTCACTTAATATTTTTGAAGAGAAATTAACTCTTGATGATGTCATGACAGAGAATAAGGCCACTCAGATAGGTGTAAGAGCTGGATCCAGTCATGATATATATGCAACAGAGAATGGAGATTATAAACATTTGTTCTGAAAATCTTATGGTATATTTATAACTTATGAGTCTTGTCCTTTTGTGAAGAGGATGGTCTGTAGTGTAATTTTATCTTAATAGCATTTGATGAGATATAAATACCCTTTACATCTTTACTAATATTTGATGAAACTATGATGGGTCCCTGTAGAATTGTTATATATATAAAAAGTTCATAAAGATTAGGATTCAAAATGTCAAATGTAATTGACCCATGAAAATTAAGTTCTTCCCTTAAGTTAGACCTAAAAGAGAAAAGTCATCTCTTTTAAACATACTCCAAGGAGGAGGATGGAAGTGTCAAAGAAGGATGGTCATTGCGCATGCCCCAAAAAATAATTGGAAAGGATGAGAATGAATAGTCATTCATTGTAATGGAAAATCGGTTTGCTTTCAGTTCCTTGTTAAATAAGCTACCAAGCCTTTCTACAGGTATTGCATAATTATTTCCTTTTCACTGATACATCTCAGATTTATTTTTTTTTCGTTTCACATATCTTTAAACTATCTGCATCCGCATAAGCCTAGATCCACCAAAAGAAAGAAAGGAAGAGAACGTATAAAAAATTAACCAAAGGGTTAAAGATGTTATATTATCTAACATATAGTTGAATCTGGCAACTTATATCATGTATGCAGTCAGCAAATCTCAAGCATCAACAATAGATTGTCCAAATCTAGACTGTGCGATTCAGAATCTGATGCAATCATTTGCAATTCGCTCCGGAGTTTAGCTCCTATAACACTCATCAAATCGACAATTCATTTTGTTGCATGCTCAATCGCTCTACTAAAATTGCAGTACTGTATGAAACCATGGATCGACAAATAAGCAGCAAGGCAAAATCTTCAGTGACAGAATACCAACGATGAAAAGCTATAGTATATCACACTATATTGTCTTATTAAAAGATAAAATACTAAAATTTTCTTGACATGCTATATCCAAACAACCCTGAAAGAGGTTATCCCAACATAAGAAAGACGGGCATTTTATTTAAATATCAGTGTTAGTTCACAAAGCTGCTGGAATATAATTTCCCGGTAATCCAAGCGCTCCCTAGCCTATGGAAATTTGAAGGTCTTCCATTTGCACAGTTCAAAGCCCTTTTGCTTCTGGTTGATGAAAGCATCAGCTTCATCATCAACATCTTCTTCGATATCTTCTGATTTCCGATTCCCATTTTGACCGATAACTTGCACTTGCTCTTTCACCCGAACCTTCTTGATAGACCTGGTGGGATTCTTCTTGTTGACGTTGTCTTGGCGAACCACATTAACCTCTTCTTCTGAAGTTACCTTGTTGTTGAAGGCCTTGTGAACACTTGGGTACTGGGGGGCACCATGGATAACACTAGGCATCTTTGACAACCTGGAAATATAGTCATGGTAATCACCGGACGTGGTGTTCAAGCCTTGCCGCTGCCTAGTTTGGTTGGCAGAGTCTTGAGACATTTTTTGCTGATTTGCTCAGTTTACAACAATTAGTTGAGGGAATCTGCAAATTTATAGACCCATGTCTTGTGAATTTATCCTCTGAAGATGGTAAAGTTGCATCTAATTCCTTATCTCTTGTCAGATATCAAGTCATCCACCTTCTTTAAAAGAGAATAAATGCCTTGAAAGTGGAGAGCCTGAATAGATTCACATCACCTATACATTATTATTCCAAGTTTCTGGCCCTTCCTGAAAGAAGATTATAACCCGCAACTTTTGAATTCATGATAGATATTTGAAGATTAGATGCAATATCGCGCTTCCTTAAAACAAACTTTGTGCAAGTTTGGGAACTAAGGTGTTGTTTTGAATTTGTTATTAAGATTCGGAGAGAAGTATAGTGATTTGTTCTTACCTCTTCTGATAAACCACAAATTCAGAACCACCATACAAACACACCTCTAGAAGAACCATTGGTGGATTATGACCTAATTAGCCATTAATTTCCGGAGGCCCATCACCATAAACTTACGACAGTGCAAAGCAAACCGCAGCCTAAGACTAGTAAATGCCCACCTCCTCAGAACCATTGGTGGATTATGATCTTTCCATTTTCGATAGAGCCGGGGATCGTCATCCCCATCTTAATACATGAATACCACTTGCAATTTATAATAAAATAACCACCATATCCTTTTCAGTCTTTCTTTCTTTTAATCCTTAAATCACATCTAACACAGAAAACAAGGCTTTTTTCCTTCTTTTCCCAACATCCTGACTGGGAAATCTTTGCCCTTTTCCTTTGTTTCTTCCCAGCTGTATATTTTCGTCAGAAGAGGCCTTAAACCTAAATATATTTTAAATTAATGAAAGACTGTAGAACCTTATGCTGTGGCAGCAAGTTCAATATGCATTCTGGGCTGTGTTTTCTCCCTCGTAGCACAACAAACAAATAAACAACAATATTGCTAGTAAAATAGAAAAAGAAGAATGTGTTAATTTTTTCAAAGATGTAAGGAAAAAAAGAAGATAAATTTACCAAAAATTGCAAAAATATTTTCGTATTATGTCCTCAGACTTCCCATTGAAGCGGAAAAAAAAGATTAAAAAAAACATATGTACATAAAAATAAAAAATAAAAAAACTTGCCTAGAAGATATCAAAAACCTTCTGAGTATAGAGTACCTAGGATAATACTATTGATTTTCATATAAAACACAATGTTGGACAAAAATCATGATGAGAAACAAATATTTCATCCAAAAGGACAAATGTATAACAAGAAACTTTTTTTTTCAAAAAAAAAATTCAATTAGAACAGTAAACTTAAAGTTTTGGCATGATAATATTGTTTGAAAAAGATTTAATGAAATAACTTATTTTGATCTTATTGCGTTTTAGAAACTCGATATTGAGTAAATTTTGTTATTAAAAAACACGATAAGATAATTATCTTATATTTTTAAAGCATGACATCAATTAGAATTTAATCTTTTTTCTAAATCGACAAACATAGACTAGACACTTTTTCTCTCTAAATGAAATGGCACCCTCACAATCTCTCTAAAAAAACCTATCAAATACTTTTATTTTGCCCTTAAAACAAACAAAAACCAAACCTATCATATCTCTAAGCCTCACTGGATGTGTTTAGGATTCAAAATTGACTATTCCTTTTGTTGTCATTGGTGCCGCCACCTTCCCAACCTTTTTTCTAGTCCTACAAGCAAGGTAAACATATCATATTTCTATGAATTTGTGTTTGGTTTGGTTGAAATGAAATAATTGTTTTAGTTGAACTTCGGATTTATGATGAATTTAGAGTTTGTTGAATTAATATTAAATTAGTTAAAAATATCATCAATTAGGATTGACTTGATATAGTTGAACATGAAAATAAGTTAAATTAATTATTTCAATTAATTATGTGTTGCATTCGATTGTTGTTAAGTTGTTGAATTATGGATCTAGTATATATTGTTAGAATAAGCTAATAATGTAATTAAATGCACTTGATGATTTCATGTAAAAGAGCATGAATGCGGTGGAATTATGACAAATTACATATTCTATTGAATTGTTGATGAGTTGATGAGTTTGATATTTTATTTTGAATTATATTAATTTGATATGAATTTGAGTTTGATTCGATGTGATTGAGCATGAAAATATTAATTAGATTTTATATCAAGAATTATGTTTAATTTTTGGTGAATTTTCTTTAATGTTAAATTTTAGGAATTTGATATCAATTTTACCAATTAG
Source organism: Populus euphratica (assembly GCF_000495115.2). Lineage (NCBI taxonomy): Eukaryota > Viridiplantae > Streptophyta > Magnoliopsida > Malpighiales > Salicaceae > Populus > Populus euphratica. Next base: position 819,519 of record NW_011499938.1, read on the forward strand.
TTTTGGGGTAATGTAATATAGTTACAATTATGACTAATTGACCAGAATCCAATTTTTTTGTTTTACCAAATAGTTTATAACATATTTGTATTATGTCTTTACAGTAGTACTATTATTCATGATGTGACAATAGTATCACATACAATGGTTGGAGTATTTTGTTATTAAATGTTAATTTAGGCATATCATATGCAGAAATGAAAGAAACCATTTGTCATAAACTTGAGTGAAATTATAATGATATTAATGTTGAAATAGCTTGAAGGTGTCAGATTGGTGAACATCAGTATCATCCTATAACAGTTATATATGATGACAGTTGTAAGACAACGATTAACTCTTTCATCCAAAGTGTTTTGAGTATAATGATATTGTATATAAGTAGTCGGTTAAAATCTATGTGTGCCCCAACTTCTATTGATCCTTTAAATTTAGTTAGTAGAGGTAAACATAGTTTTATTGTCGGATGGTTAGTTATAAGGGATAGATGATACTATATATGATAATTCATTTGCTGATCAACATAGATTTGACTATTCTAAGCCTAGTGATAATGAAGATAATGATACATTGGTAAATAATGATGATGTTGATGATTAAATCATACCTCTTGTTCCTGAACTTAAAAATGCTTCTAGGTCCAGTTTTATTATATTTAATGGTAGGGCACTTAGTCATAATTACATTTCAGGAGGGTCTGATTTAGAGGTTGGACAAATATTTAGTAGTAAAAATAAATTTTTTAATGTAGTTAAACGATGACATTGGACATTTGGTTAAATATCGAGTCTAACGATTGAACTTTATATTTGTTCAATTACAATATGTTCAAGCATTTGAATGTAAATGGTATTTGTATAGGGGATATAATAAGAGATTATATTAATTTAAGATAACAAAGTTAAAAGTGTCACACATATGTATTTTGACCTTTGTTAAAAATGATCATCATCAGTTTGATGCAAATTTGATTGATAATGCTATGTTAACCCTATTAATGAATAAACTTTCAATAATGCTTGCAAGTTTACAAGATAAAATGAAATTGCATTATAAGTATAATATTTTATATGAGAAAGCATGCGTTGCAAAACAGAAAGTGATTGAGAATCTTATTGGTTCACATGCGTAGTCTTTTGAAAATTTATCTAGGTTGTTGTTGGTCATAGAAGAATTAAATCCTGAAAAAGTTTTTAATTGGAACTAAGACAAAAATGAGTTATATATTATGATGGCACTTATTGGTATGGTAATATGACTACTAATCTTTTAAATCATTTAATCATGTTCTGAAAAGTGCTCGTGCAATGCCTGTTTTAGCTCTGGTGCACTTAACCTTTTACTGGTGTAATGGTTATTGGGTCAAATGGGGACGTGAAGCTAATGAGTTTATTCAACATGGTAAAATTTAGTCGCTGACAATTGACATTGAATTGACAATATATAGTGATAGATTAAAAGATTATATTGCAATGTTATTTGACTCTGAGAAAGGGGTGTTCCAAGTCAACTCCCTTATTAAATTAGGTGTTATTAAGTCAAACAAGCAATTAATTTGAATGATAGAACATGCACGTGGTAAATAACTTTAATGTTCATGTTCACATGTCTTGAATGTTGTGCCAAAAATCACATAGATTTTACATGGTTTATTGATGATCATTAAATAATTCATAGTTATTGATCAACACATGACATGTTATTCTGTCTATTATCAAACGAGTAAGAATAGACTAATTATACTAGATCTCGAGTTAAAGCAACCTCATCTAGATAGGAATTCGGGATTGGTCAACGAATGTCTACTCATTTGCATGACGAGATGGATACAAGAGAAGGTCATGCATATTATAGGTGTGGCATATGCGATGAAATAGGCAATAATAGAAAAATAGTCGTAGTACATACTTACTAGACTCGCCAACATTTCTGTTTTGCAGTTTCAGGATCAACATTGATTAGAGGATGTATTCGCCGATATTATAAGAATTTTTAATTTTAATATATTTTTAATTTATGCTTAATTTACTTATCATTAAAGGTATTATATGAGTAAATGCTTATAATTGAAATTTTTATGGAGGATGAAACCACTATTTATTTTTGCACACATAAGCGAATGAGACTACATGAGCAAGTTCAACTATATGTGTTATAAACATGTTTTTTGTACATTAGTTGTCTAAGCTTGACCACTACTTTATCGATGCACTAATTGAGCGATGAAGACATGAGACACACATGTTGTATTTTAGGCATGAAAAGATGACACTAATATTACAGGACATAGTGTTTTTGTTTGGGTTGCTTATTGATGGACGGGCAATCACATCTTCTAGTATTTATAATAGGATTGCATTATGTGAGGGATCATTTAGATTGAAACCCCTTTATTTTGAATTGAAGAGGGGTAGTATACATTTTAAATAGATTGATGAGACATTTATGACACCATTAGATGATGTTAACGAGAAGGTTTTGCTAAGGTATAAAATAAATTATGATTTGAATGTGTTGATTATTTGTTAAGTTTGCATGTATAATTATGATTATGATAATTTTAATATGTTATGTATGTATGTCAAAGCATATGTACTTTATATGTTAGGCGGTGTATTATTCATAGACCTAACAAGGAGATATATGCCTTAATTTAAATGATGCTTCTAAATGATTTTGATGTTAGCCCTGCATATAGTTGGGAATCTACTGTCTTGGCATGTTTGTACAGATACAGGCTTTTTGTACATTAATTGTCTAAACCACATCAAGCTTGACCATGGCTTGATCCATACACTGATTGAGTGATGAAGATGTGAGACACATACATTTCATCTTAAGTATGAAGAGATGACACTAACATTACAGGATATGATGGTTTTGCTTAAGTTGTCTATTGATGGACGGGCAACCATATCTTTTGATATTCATAATAAGCTTGCATTATGCGAGCGATCATTTGGATCGACAATCTTTTTTTTTTTCAATTGAAAGGGATAGCATACATCTTAAGTGGATTGATAAGACATTTATGATACCACCAGATGATGCTAATGAGGAGGTTCTGAATAGGTATAAAATAAATTATGATTTGAATGTGTTGATTATTTGTTAAGTTTGTATGAGTGATTATGATCATTTCAATATGTTATGCAGGTATTCCAGAGCATTTATACTCTATCTATTTGGTAATGCATTATTCATGAACCTAATAGGAAGATATATGCCTTAATGCATTATTTGATGCTCCTAGAAGATTTTGATGCCAACCCTATATATAATCGGGGGATCTATTATTTTGGCATGCTTATATAGACATCTATGTCTTGCATGTATGAAGAAGGCCAAACAGGTTGAGGGTTGTTTACTACTTCTTCATATATGAATCGAGAATTTTTAAATAACTATTTAGATTTTAAATGTTTTATATCAATCCTTGTAATAATCAAAATATTTTTATTTAATAACAATTATGGTCGTGGAAACATATTTATATGGGTAGACCCTATATATACATATAGATAGATTGTCGCCTATGATTGTCCAGATTATAAGGGTTACACTTCATCTCCTACCAGGATGCAAGTATTGTAATGTTATTTTGTAATTATATGTATTTATATTGTGTAATTGTAACTTTAAAAAATACAATTAAACTAACATTTTTTTAATGGTAGGTTTAATAAAAATCATATGTGTTGGCATTTTATTTGAGCAAGCTAAACAAGCAACATGTTATCCATATATTTTTTAAACCATTTGTTTAATAAAAATCATTACACTTCACTATTTTTTTTAATATTTAAAACACTTATAATCTACTAGTCATGTGGACGCCTTATTCGGTTGAAAGAGTAACAGTTGCTTTAGTTAGTTACATTAGCGAGATGGACATATGGATATTAATGATTTCGCTGGTATTTTTTAAGATGGTCGAGCTACATTGCCCAAATCAGGTATGTTTCACTTTCGCGAGATGAGCACGGCATCGCGGCGATCCTCAATTGATTTCGGGGGTCTTTTTTTTTGTTTTGTGAATAGGAGTCGTCACCTAGTATTTCGGTCACTAGGAACCCTAACTGGTCTTTCAGAGATTCTAAGGCAAGGGATTGTTTGCATAAAGGGAAGGTATTAGCACCCCTAAACGTCCTACCTAAGGTAAGTTGCTTGGTGTTTGGTTTGCTTTATAATTGTTATGGTCTTGGTGTTTTCTAATCTTATCAGTTTTTCTAGATTTAATTCAAACTAAATTTGTTAAGATAGAAATCTAAGGAGATTCCATGTTCTTTGAAAGCTCATTTTTCCTTTAGTATTTCAAGAGTTTGCGACACATGAATCGCAAGGAGGAGGGAAAAAAATTTAGAAATCTAGGGCGCTTTAAAAAAACTTATTTTTTGCCTTAGTGTTTTATACTCTCATGGCTCGTAAACCGTAGAGTAAAAAATTTAAAATGTCCTCGATTATAATCAAGTTTTCTTTCAAGGATGTGTGCAGATTTATTATTCCTAGAAAATTATTTTGGATATTTACCACTTCAGATTTTTTTATCCAAATATTAACAGTGAATAATAGCAAATTATTCCCAATAATATTTTGGATATTCGTCCTTTGAGGATTTCTTTATCCAAACATTAGCGGTGAATAATAGATGAATTTTTCCCAAAATAAGATTTTTTTTATTTTTTGGAATATTGGCTAACACCTTTTGGAATTTTACAAACATGTTGTAAAATCCAAAAATACAAGAAAATAATTTTTGTGTTTAAGAAATCCATGCGAAAATATATTTTCAAAACTTCCAATATTTTTTATATAAAACAAAAATGTTCAAAAACATGTTAGGGTTAGGGTATTGGTCGTATGCAACATATAAGAAAATATTTTTTGATATATATGTATATTTGTCACATTGCGTCGAAAATCAGGTATTCTAAATACAAGATTGATATATTTTTTACAACAAAAAAAATCCAAACCTTGAAATAAATATGCTAGAAAATAAATCTCTTTCCTTTTCTTTTATTTTTATCTAAAAAAAATAGGTCTCGGCTGGACATATACAGCTTAATGAAAAGCTAGTGAGTTATTGGTCAAGTGAATTAAATTTCACTTGAGCGGTAACACATGCAACCAAGAAATGCATGCAGAACTGAATAACAAACCTGGAGAAAAACAAAGGAGCTGCAGCGATGTTAAAGTCGTGCTGGTTGGTCTGTCCATGTTCGTCAGTTCCAGCTCTTTTCCTTTTTGTTTTCTGCTTGCGTCAGTCTCTTCTGTTTAGCTCTGTTTCTTCATCTCTTTCTCCTTTCTTCTCCCTGTTTTCTTCTCTTCTCTTTCCCTTCTTCTTTGTTCTGCTTTCCTTTTCTTGAAAGCTGGCGCTGAGACGATTGAAGATGACAGGTGTTGAAGCTTCTGTGCTCAGCCAATGGTTGTTGCTTCTGGGGATAGTGAAAGCGATGGTCATGCCAGTTTTGGTCTTTGTTCCTTTTCTCTCCTTCTACTGATGCTTTCTCTGGAGATGACGAAGATGATGGCAATGAAGACATGTTGTGCTGGTGGAGTTGCCGCCCTTGCCTCTGTGTTCTTCTTGCTTTCGTCATTGTTATTCTTATGGTTTTATCAGCCCTGCCTCTCTCTCGTTTCTTCTTGTCTTTTTTTTTCTTGTTTTTCCTGCTCTTTCTTTAGCAGCAGCGTCTCCTCTTTATTTGCTGCCAAATTCCCTGTTTCTCCTCCTCCTCTCCTCCTTTTCTCCTCTCCATTTCTTTTGTCCCCTTTAGGTCAGTAGAGGAGGCTTACATATATCTTATATATAGCTCCATTTAGGAAACAAAATCTGGGGACACAATCGTGAGTGGCTTGCCATCGAATAAAGCAAATTAGGAAGCCAAATATTCTGATTGATTCTGTGATCTGGGTAATTATTCTCCACGTGTAGAATCCCAACCATTAAATGATGGTGCAACTCTCCTCTAATTTCTTCCATAGTTGGCCTAGGTGTTCAAAGCTGTTTCCTTTAGACAAAAGATGAAAACAATTGGCGGGCTTGTATTGCGGGGTTCATTGCGTGCAGAAAATTGGTTTGTCCTGCATGCAATTTAATTAATTTTGGGTTCCTTCTAATTTCAATCTTCAGTTAAATCCCTAATTTTAACACCTTTCAATTCTGTCCCTGAAAAAGAAGAAAGTCTAAATCTGCTTGTAATCCCTTAAATCAGACCTGCGTGCTAGAACCCTTCTCGTGGCAGGATTCTCTGCTTTCCCATTAGATATTCAAATGGGAATATCTTGAGCTTTTGATATCAAAATCAAGCGATTCATAAGCCTAAATTTATCCACGCATCCAGAACTACAACTTTGATGAAGGAATCGAAGTGAGACAAAATCATTTTAGAGAACAGAATCTGGCAGTAATCTGGTTGGTCAAAAGAGATCTCCAAGTCTAACTCAAAAATTGATGAATGTCGAGAATCCTGATATGATTGGGAGTATGAAATAAGAACAAAAATCACAAAAACTAGGCCAAAATAGAGTTTTTTTAGTGCAGACTTGGGTCAATATCCTTTTCGCAATAGAATTCTTTGTCTTTATGTTAGATATTCAAGCGGGAATATCTTGAAAGCAATTCAAAAGCCTAAAATCATTTACGCCTCTAGGACTACAACTTTAATGAAGGAGTTAAAATGAGATAAAATCATTTTAAAAACAGAATTTGGCAGTAATCTAGTTGGTCAAAAAGGTTTTTCATCTGACAATGCTGAGCATCCAAATCTGATTGAGAATTTACCCTAAGAACACTGATCCCTATGACCTATAAAGGTGTGCATCAATTGTTCAACATGTCATGAGTGACATAACATAGCTAGGATGGTCAGATATAGTACGAAACTAAGTCAGGATCAGAGTCTAATTTGGAACAAAAAATTACGACAACAGCAGGATTAGGGATTTATCCAAACTTAAAAACAAGATAATGAAGGAACGAATTTAGCATTATGAAGACCCCTAGTTGGTCTAAGAAACCTGATGATTTTGGAAGTAAAGGGGAAGGATAAAGAGAGAAGAATACAACTCAAACAGGGTTTTGAAAAAATATTTCTTTTTCTGCTTGTGTCAATCTTCCAACAAACATGAGTTAAACTCCTACACTCAATTCAAAAGTGGTATACAACGTCTCCATCACGTGGAATCCAAAAATGAGTAACAATAAGGTAATATAATAATTCAACTACAAATAACACATTACAATTGACATTACGAGTGATGCATTACATGCCATAACTTGTAGGGATAAAAATAATGATTATGATTGGTTAAGTCTTCATGAAGTTTATGTATTGAGATGCATGGAAGAATGAAATATTTACAAATATACATCATGTGATTATAGATAAGGAGTATTTAACTTGGTACATGAGTATCATATGCCAGGTCATTACTGTAGATCCCAAGCATGTTCCTCCACCTGGATATATGTAGTATGAATAACATGCTTAGCGGATTCAAAATCTCATAAGTAATCAAATATTTTCATAATTAATATATGTTAAGTGTTTGGTTTAATTAGTGATATTTAAATGTAACATTAAGGTTTTATTCATATTATGTTGGTTTTATGCTACAAGACGGGCGAGAGATCGCATCTTATCTTTGTAATACTGATGAAGACAATGAATATTAGATCATTATATCTTGATGATTAAAAGTTTGCCGCATTGGACTTAATATCTTTGGAGAGAGATTAACACTTAATGAGATACCATGACAGAGAATGAGACCACTCAGGTAGGTGTAAGAGCTGGATCCAGTCATGATACTGATGAGCCTAGATTATCCAGTAAATGATGTATACGTAAATAGATAGAAGAGTTATATATCTATATATTTTGAGATTTTAATTACTTAAATACTATATTATTGAAGTATTTAAGATTTATTTTGCATGCATACATGCATGTTTGTAACTTTGTATTCATGAGGCTACTTATGATTATGAAATGTGAGAATTTGAGTTTAACGATAATTTATTAAGTTTGGTTATTGTGGTTTATTACATGGTTTTTTTAAATGGATAAAATTTTGGATATAATTTTTATATAAAGAAAATTCTGCCCAAATTTTATTAAAATTATAAAAAATTTAATTTTAAAAAATTATTAATTAAATTAGATGTCATGTTAATAAGATAAATAATAAATCTTATATAAAATAAAATATTAAAGAAATTTGTGAATACAAGAAATAATAGTAGCATTATTTTCAATTATTTAGCTATTTAATTCAATCAATCAATTTTAAAAAATTATACTTTTTTATTTAAATATATTTTACACACAGTCACGCATATATCTATATATATTCAACTTGAATACTAAAAAACTACATAAATTTAAAATTCTAAAATTTATTATCAATTATGTACCAATCATGATTTTGATCTACAATGATATCATGATTCGGCTTGCTGAGATTTATCTGACAATTATGTAACGATCATTATTCTGAACTACATTGGTATAAAAATTCACAATCACAATATTTAATTAAAAATATTTTTTTCTAATTGATATTCTAAAAATATATCATTTGACAAGGAACATTTATTTGTATTTTGAGTGCTATGCACGATAAAGAAGAGCAGGCACAGATAAATTATTATTACTTCACACTTAAAGGTTCACCTGATACATAAACATAGCCAGCAAATGCATTCGGTTGTTGCACCAAACACAATTACTACTACAATATGGAGATCAACTTAAACCTTAGGCAGTTCATAGCAAAAGCTAATTACCCCCTTTTAACACTAGATTTATGTATAATAACCCTATAGACAAATTCTTGAACTAAACCTTCTCCCCGGAGAGAATATCCATGACCACACCCCTGATACTCCCATTGTTTTTCTTCAGCAGCTTCTTGTTCATTTCCTTGTCACTGAAACCCTGCATCAACAACATGGATTGTACACTCTGTAAACTTGACATGTCTAGAAAACAACAGAAACACAAGACAATCCTAGTCTTGTTACATTACAAGCTAAAAAATTACACCCCACAAACAACTCATACCATCTCTTGCAACTCCTCAAGAATGGGATCCCACTCAGCAAAGCCACAAAGATCATCCACTGACTGCTCTAGATCATACTCATTTCGCCTCAAGATCTCTTTGTTCAAATCAACCTGCTTGAAGCCCATTTCCTCAAGATCCTTTAGGAGGGTCTTCTCAACACCGCTTTCCATGTTGACTCCTTCGGACGAAGCTGGAGCATCCACAGCAGGAAGGGGTTCAAAAGGAGCAGTAGTCCCTGTTTCAGAAACGTCTATCATTGGATATAAAACAGGAACAGATGAAGCGCTGGTCTCTGGAGGAGCAGAGGCTAAAACACCATGCCCAACCGGCAAGGCATCATCATTAGGAAACAATTCCTGGTTCTTAGGTTGTTCGGCAACCATGGGCTCTACTGGTTCTGAAAGCGAGGTAGTATTCTGAGACCCCAGACTACAGCCATCAGCAGGCTGGGCATTCATATCTAAATCTTCAGGGCATTTAGAACCACTCCAACTGGGGGACTCATTCAAGTTCAGATCTTTGAAGATTGGGTCTTTCAGGGAAGCATCAACCTGCGAGGACAAATAAGGAATAACAACTGTGTTCTCTCAAGGGTGTGTGCGTGTGTCTAGTCAAAGAGACACAGTATAAGACAAAGAAGAATGAGAGCACCTATAATGCCAGTACCTCAATAAGAACCCAGATGCGCTGTCCAAATTTCACACCTGATGGGTGTGCCATCTTCCAATATGATATGTATCTACCAGGCAGAGCAGGAGCTACAAAATCAACTGCAATATCAAGTTCACCATCAACAGGCAAGCCATTGACTGGAATCTGGACAGATTAATGAAGCCACAAAATGATAAAAGGTCAGAAGAATAGTTTAAGCCAAGGCAGATGCTAAAAAACAGCAAACTGAAAATGCCCACCTCTATCTCAACAGAATCAGCACTGAAAAACTGGTCTCCACCAATCCACACAAGCCGCACTCCCTGGGGCCATGCAACTTTACCACTGTTGCGCATTCGCCATATCTTGGTAAAGGGTGTAGATGAAGGCATCACAGTACTATCTGAGACATTGACATCCAAAACAAAACGGCTGTCTAGCGTAGGTTGAAATCCCTTTACTCCGCGGGAGCCTTTGTAGAGAGGCTGTGGGAAGGCCCAAGATTTCTGTCTCTGCCAGCAGCGGAAAATAGAGAAGGATGAGTCAGCAATGACAAACGCAAGCAAGATTATATCAACTGAGGAAACACAAACATTTTAAACATCAGCACAGATAAAAAGTCCCCATACAGGATCATTGAAACACTTGGAAGACCAAGGATTACGGCAAGACATCGGCCTGTCCATCTTTATGTAATCAGCTTCATTACCCATGGCAGCAAAGCAGATACTGCAGAGATCATAATCTTCTTTCCTGCCACCAAAAAAAAAAAGAAGAGGAAATAGCATCAATCCAACAGCCGTCATCTTTATAAGAATAGGCACAACACCAAAAGTTAACTGTATCTCTTACACTTTGGACTTGTACCGAGGTCCAGTAATTGGATGAACACCACATCCATCGCATTGAACACCCCTATGAAACATGCCAAACATGGGATTATTGACATGGTCGCTTCTCTTAATTGCATGACTTTTAGGAGAACGCACAGCTGAGTCATTTTCCACAGGCACTCCACTAAATGGAAAATCGGTGTGTGAAGGAAAGCCGTAATTCATAGGAAAGGTGGGCAAACCAAAGGGAACAGGCTTCCTAGTTGGAAGACAGGTATTCTGTTTCTTGGCTGCCTTCCCATCATCACCAGCAGGGACATATGAAGCAGGGGGAGCACAATGTGCAGATGGATTGGAAGCTTGAGGGTTCCCATTCAGATTAACAGGAGCAGAGATAGCTGTGTGTAGTCCCGCTGAAATCCTGGTAACATTTTCAAAGCTCTCTTCCTGGCTGGTTTTGAAAGGTGAGTTTGAATTTGGCAAGTCTTCTAGCATACCCATATCATTGGATGCATTAACAACTGTAGGAACAGCAGCTCCAGTTTGCACACTTGAACCTGCACCATCTTGAGACTGTGGGGCTGGGTTCAAATGGGATTGCCCCATCTTTGAAAAGCAGTCAACAAGCTCAGTAAGCACTGCATTGGATGCCACAGCTTTTGGAGCCAGGTCATGAGATATCTTGGAAAGTATGCCTTGTAGGGGCTCAGGCACAGATTTCAAAACTTCAGCAACACCATTGTTGAGACATGGTAATGGACTCTGGACTCGAGGGGACCTCATAGGGGTGGAACTACCACTAGATCTGGCATAAGATTTACCAAACTTGTCATTCTTAAGCTGTACATCAATCCTCAAAAAATTCAAGTTTTGCCTCATCACATCACGTAGATCATCATCATCAGCAAGTGTTACCACATCCCCGTCTTCATCAATGTAAGTTAAAGTGAGATCACATTCAGCAGGAAAATTAAAAAGACGGAGGATTTTTGCCCTCAGTGCAGTCATGTCAAGATCGAGTTGCTCATTCTCCTTTACATGAGCATTAAAACGCCTAAGCGTATCACCATATTTAACCTGTGTCCACACCAGAAAACATAAATGAGTAAAAGAGGAGACAATATGGAATATAAAAAAACACGAAGACTTGCAGAGTAACATATAATTCCATTTGTTTGTCAAAAAATTTTAAAAGACAAATAAAATATTGTTTCCATATTTCAGCATAAACCTTTTAATCCTCAACAAAGATGAGATAATATACAAGTATTTGCAGTCAATTGATCCACATATCCTTTATAGCATCAACACAGACAATCTTCACGAGTTTGAGACCAACAAAAATTGCACCATTGACAAGGTATATTTACCGAAAAAAAAAAAGAGAGAGAGGAGGAAAACAGAATAAAAAATCCAAAGAAGATTCCTTGTACAACCAAGGCCAAAGTTCAAGCTGTTAAAAAATCTTTCAAAAGTAAGCCCGTCAGATTTATGCTCCTCATTAAACACTAGTCTGAACAAAATAAAGAAAAACAACCATATCATGGAAAAAAAATGAAAAAAAAAGAAGAAAAACCCTTGATCGAATCCTACTCTCAAAACAAAGGAAAAAATAATAAACAACACAGCTCTTAAAAACACACACAAAACCATTTATCTCATTGGAGCATTACATCACAATATATAAACCAAGACTGTTATAAAAGGACCAAGATATGAAACCGCAAATTCCAAGTTTCTCATGTTTGACCCAACAAACCGACAAAAAAAATCAATAACCCTCGATCAAACACTACTAAGATCAAACGATAAGCAAAATAGAAAAAAGATCAATCCTTTCCCTTAGAAGGTACAATTGAAGCAATAAACCACTGTATATAAATCCAAATTGTTCAAAAGAAACAAAACACAAAACCCCAATTTCCAAACTTTTTTCATATTTAATCAACAAACCCTAAAAGAACCAACAACCCAACAACAAAAACACTGAATACAACAAACCTTGATGACCATAGTAGAATCCATCGCGTTCCAGTAAGCCGCGCAGTAAGAGAAAAACCGAAGAAGAAAACAGAGACCCTAAGAAACCCAAATCACATATTATTATCGAAGTAAGCTTTTAGAGAGGAGGAAGAATTGTTCAGAATTTGTAAAGGAATAAAAATCGGAGAGAGGATCCGAAGAATCACTTACTAAGCGTTCCTGTTAGCCGCTTGTGCGTAGAAAGTAAAGAAGGACTCGATTTTACTGAAATAAGCTTCGTGTCTCATTAATTGTGTTAATATTTATACTTTTTTTCTGGCTTATGGGGATAAGTAAAACATATAATTGTTTTTTGGTTTCTTCTTCAGAAAGAAACGGAGAACCTTTGTGAGTAAGGAACCTCGAGGTTATGGTGGAAAATATTGTTAGAGTTTGTGGATGCTTACGTGGGTGTATCTTATTGGTTATATAGTTGCCGAGTACCAATTGCGATAAGTGGAGACTTGGAAAAATCGCCTAATTAAGTGTGGTATTATGGAGTTAATTAATGCTACGAAATTGATCCTTTCATGTGATATATTTTGTGTTTGTTAGTGTGGTTTTTTTAAAAAAATATTTTTTATTTAAAAATATATATTATTAATATTTTTTTATTTTTTAAAAAATATTTTTAAAATTAGTATATTAAAATAATTTAAAAATATTAAAAATATATTAATGTAAAAAGAAATTTAAAAGTATTCTTGAAATATAATGCCAAACAACGTTTTAGTATAGTTTACATTATTTTTTAAAAATATATATATTAAAATAATTTTTAATATTGTTATATCAGTATCATTAAAAGTATTAATTTAATATAAATACATTTAAAAAACACAACAAGCTTTGTGAGTAAGGAACCTCGAGGTTATGGTGGAAAATATTGTTTGAATTTGTGGATGCTTACGTGGGTGTATCTTATTGGTTGTGTAGTTGCCGAGTTCCAATTGAGATAAGTGGAGACTTGGAAAAAATCGCCCAGTTAAGTGTGGTATTAAGTGAGTTAATTAATGCTACGAAATTGATTCTTTGAAGTGATTTATTGGAGGTTTTTTTTTTTAGCCGTGGGTGTATTTATTTTTTATAGTATATTAATATTTTTTTTATTTTTAAAAAATTATTTTTAAAATTAATATATTAAAATAATTAAAAAACATCAAAAACATATTAATATAAAAATAAAATTTTAAATATTTTTAAAACACAATGCCAAGCAATATGGCTTACATTATTTTAAATATATATATATATACATTAAAATAATTTTTAATATTATTATATCAATATCCTTAAAAGTATTAATTTAATATAAATACATTTAAAAAACACAATAAAAATAAAGATTATCTATCAAGACATTGATTTGCAAATTAAAAAAAAAGTACAAAAATAAACCTACAAAAGAAATACAGAAAATTCTTTCAAATATTTCAATTTCCCTTCACGACGTGATTAGTTTCTCTACAGTTAATCTTAATATTCGTTTTTTTTCTTTGATTAGAGGGGTTATTTTTTTATTTATTCTTGTAGTATTTTCAAATATTAAATTTTATTTAGAATTCAATTCTTAACATTTAAAAAAAATTATAAATATAAAATTTTATTAAGATTTCTAAATTAAATTCAATTTATAAAATTTTAATCATTCTCTTCGCTGAAAAAAAAAGGGGCTATAATTGTACTAAAAACCATCTATGTCAACACCATGGCAAAGGGTAGCGATAACAAAACAAGCAAAGCAAGGTAGGCATTAATAGATCACAAAAACTGTTTTTTAATATGGTTTAAAAGTATTAAATTAATATTTTTAGTATTTAATGTTAAAATTTTTAAGAAAAATCACTTTATAACAAATACACTAAATACACTGAAAAGACCTAGCCAAGAAAGCAAACCAGCCGGGTCTATTAGCAGTGGTAGAGGGAGGGAGGCTGGCAGGGTGGGGATCTCTGTAAGGAAATTTTTTCCAGCTTTTCTTTTGTATAAAATAATTAAAATTTTAAATTTTTTAAAATATTTTTTTAAATTTAACCCCTCTTAATTATTTTTTCTTACTCCGGCCTTGTCTCCTAGTGTTTTTGAAGAAGGACATGAAAGAAACAAAGATGACCTGCATTAACGAGAACAACAACATGTCCAAGATGTCTGCTTCGTCTTCTTCCCCAAAAAAAACCAGCAGCGAAAAGAGAGATGAAAATGACACTTTCTTGAAGTTGAAGGGTCATTTCCGATTGATGAGAAATGCCTTGATGGATTGAAAAGTGGAGAGGGATAGGAAAGCATGGAGGCACAGTTTTTGACCTCTATCAATAAAATTAAATTAAATTTTTACATCAGAATAATAAAATGATTTTAAAAAAAGGATCGTTTATCTGTCGCCGGAGGAATTGAATTCATTCTGGTAATGTCTATTTTCCCCGCCGCCGGTGGATTTGAATATTAATTACTATTCAGTGAGATCGATGGGGATTAATTTACCCAGATAAAAGGGTTATTTTAATGCTAATTTCCCTTATCCAATGCTCAATTTACTCTATGATTCATCTTTACAAGAAATGTTAATCTTCAATTTGTGTAAATTCATTAGTATATAAGTGATTCTTTAGCTGTTGTTTATAGTGATAGATATATAATACCCATAAATACATAGAATATTATGATTTGAAAAAAATCAAAGACAATAACTATACCTAGTATAGGAATATAGTTATTGGATCGGATAATTAATTAATTAATTAGTCATAATAATGCTATTTATTCTCTTTAACTAAAGAGATTGATACATTATACAATGTGGTTTGTTGCTAGTATTTGCTAAAAAAAAAAATTATGGAAGTAGAGAATTTCTGTTACTGAAATAAATATATTTTTAGAGAAAAAAGATACAAAAATATTCTAGAAAGAGATATTTTAAAAATATATATGCAATAAAGAATGAAGATTATGAATATTTGTTATGAAAGTCTCGTAGTTTATTTATAGTTTATGAATTTTGTTCTTTTGTAAAGATGATGGTTTAGAATATAATTTTATCCTAATAGCATTTGATGAGATATAAATACCCCTTACATGTTTACTAATATTTGATAAAAATATGATGAGTCCCTAAAGGATTGTTATATATCTAAAAAGTACAAAAAAATTAGAATTCAAGATATCAAATATAACTGATCCCATAAAGACTAAACTCTTCCTTTAAGCTAGACTTTAAAAAGAATAGTCATCCCCTTAAACATACTCCAAGAAGGAGGATGAAAGTGTTAAGAGAGGATAGTCATTTCCTAGAGCATTTTCAAAAAAGAATGGTGGGCTTATCTATAGAGGATATAGTCATTCCCTTGAATATATTCTAATGGAGAATAATCATTTTCTTAGACGTGCCTAAAAGAGGATGTGGTCATTCCCATTGGTGTTCTAATAAAAAATGATTATTTTCTTGGGTATACTTAAGGGAGGATGAGGTTATTTCCTTGGGCGGGCCTAATGGAGAACGGTCATTCGCTTGGGCATGCAGAAGGAAGGATGCACCCAAAAAAGGATACGTTCATTTCCTTAGGTATCGTAAGGGAGGACTGTCATTCTTTTAGGTGTTCAAAGTAGAGATATTCATTTCTTTGGTCGTGTCAAAGAAAGGTATGGTCATTCTCTTGAGCATGCTAAAAAAAGAATGGTCATTCTTTTAAGCATGTCAAAGGTCCCTTAGACGTGTGAAAGGGAGGATGCTCATTGTTTTAGCCATGGTCGAAGCTTGGCACATTGCTATCTAATTGTGGCTAGGTCTATGCGCCTTTATTGAGGCATGCTTGTGTTCTAAAAAACTTTTAACAACAAATCTTTTCTGATTTGATATTTTTTGATACAAATATACTGATAAAAATTTAATTGATCAGGAATATATATGGATAACTTAATATTAAATTAGCATGTGGATTATTCTCCATCACATGTAGTTATAAAATAGTATATGCACTGCCTATAGTAGGCAATAGGCATATATATTTCCGTAACTGTCTTCAGGATGATAATTCTAATCATCAAAACTAGAAACAAAACATCTTCAATGTTTTACTTCAACAATCATTAATATTATAGTCCAGTGGCATAGGAATTACTTCCTTCTAAATTACAACTAACCTACCCTTAACCCTAATTAATACTAGAATTAACATGCATTAATGCTTGTTGTTCTGATCCTAAAACATCTTTTTGTTATTAAAGAAGTTTTGGAATAGAACACAAATGTTTTTACAATCTCAAGACTTGACATTATATAGTTGGCATATAAAATGTGGTCTTAAGACAAATCACAATCTTAAAACTTCTTCCACAATAATCTTAGGATCAAATATTGCAATATGCCCTATGACTAATTGGTTGGTTACACATCACATTATTATATTCATGTAAATATATATTTATTATTAATAAATATTTAATTTATCTTTAATGTTCATATAATATTAGATTATTGAATCTAGAGTAAAAATAAGGTTTATAAAATAAAAATGATTTGTAAAAAAAATTATAAAGTTGTTATAATTATGTAATTCATATTACATCAAAATATTATTTTTAAAATATTATTGGTGGATGTTCTCTTAAATATTGAACATTTATTAAAGTCATAAAGATTGATACATATTGTGTTCTTTCTTTTATAAAAAGAAATAGTTGTTTTCATAATCTAAGGTATAAAGATATCTAGAACCAATATATAAGTGTTTGTCATGAGATATGTATATTAAGTTAACCTGCATAAAAATTTTATATAAAGAGATCACTTATATCTATAACAAGACTCACATGACAGTTGTGTAAATAATCTTTAAACTTGAGATCATTAAGTCATCTTATATAGGTACTTGTCATTTTATATAAAGAGATCACTTATATCTATAACAAGACTCACATGACAGTTGTGTAAATAATCTTTAAACTTGAGATCATTAAGTCATCTTATATAGGTACTTGTCATAAGACATACATTAGGTTTAACATGAACTATATGAAAGTACTTGAGTGATTAAAAAATGATTCATTACTCTATGTGAATTAAGAAAAATATTTTATCTATTTTAAAATAATATTAATTGAGAAATCCTTGATCATGATAGAATAAGATTTGAAAAGACTCTCAAATTTTATTTAAACAATCAATGACTATTATATAGAGAATAAAAATGATTTAGCATAGTAGACATACTCCATACTGTAATGTTAAATTAGAACATTATTGATGGAAGTATATTAATTATACTGATAAACTGAACATTGAAAATTTAAGTCAAATCACTAATAACTTTTTTTTAATATTTGAAGGATCATGACACATTATTAGATGATGCACTTGGTCTTTAAATATAAAATAATTAATTGTTGAATTGATAATAAATTAAATTATTTAATTTATTTAATTATAATTATAATTTATATTTTGACCAACATTTTAGAAACTTAATGGTTCATACATTAAGAAACATTAGTAATAAATGAATTATATTCATAAACCTAGAAAAATCAAGCAAGAATTTAATTGAACTTATTTCTAAAATTATCCTGAATTAATATATGGATATTATTCATGAAGCAAATTGATATTTTATTAATTTATAAGATTTTTTAAATTTATTTTATAAATAATAAGTTATGCCTCTTATTTTATTTTAAGTGTAGTTATCTGTTTGATAGAAAAACTACTTAAACATAATATTTATGCTAGCATTCTAGATATAACAATCCCTTTCTTTAAAATGTGAAGTTAGGAGATTTTTTATGAGTGAATTATATAGATTACCATTGAAGACCTTACAATTAAACAACTTATAATTTGTAATAATTTAATTTTTAAAAAATTATCAAAAAAAAATAAAATTATCAAATAATAAATCTCTAATTAATTTTAGATTTGTCTAACAAAATTTTAAAGGCTCTCAACTAATTTTATTTCATAATTTCATTTCCTAACAGTTTCCAACACATGTTCATCAACAAGATGAGGTAGCAGACTCTATTTAATAGTCGGGTCATGTTATCGAACTCCTGCGTATATTGCTTATGATGTATTATTCTAAGCGAGTTAAATGGAGACCAGCGTGGCATTTTCTTCATTAATGAAGTGGTATCGGTAAAGAAAATGTCGCCCGATTGTCTTTGCCGGCATGTTTTGAAAATAATAATTTTTTTTCCAAATATAAAATACTTTAAAAATCAACTACTATAGCAAGATAATAGTAAGCAAAATATAGCTGAATATAACCTCCTTAAACAGGGAGTGGAGTAGCTTTTGTGAGCAACTTCCAAACATTGCTCTATTCCGTGCAATTTAACAGTAAGCAAAAGAAACTGTCGTTCAACTTGATATACAGCTGAAAATTTACTGAAATCAAAGTGAAGTTCAGATAGCAGAACAGCCAAGGATCTACCTATTTATTGTGTCGCAAAACTGGCAAAACCAGAAGAGGACTGAGTGGAAGAAGAACAAAATTTGTTTAACTCACAACTCATTCTAGTTGACATTGTTGCGGCATTAGAATGAAAGCAATTGAAAGCAGAAGAATTTCATCTCACCAGTCATATCAAATGTGCATGCTGTTGAGAAGAAATGGATCTCGAAATATCAGGAAATTGGGAAGTCAAAGCTGTTGATCAAGATAAGGATCTCTAGGACCTCTCGGACTTAAGATTCCTGAAACAGCCTCGGAAACACCGGATGCATAACTTTTCAACCAAGAGGTGCTGCGTGTCAACCATCCAGTCTGTGCCTGTTCTTGTACTTCAAGCATACTCTTCCTTTCTTCCTCCACCAATATGTCAAGCCACCTCTTAGCCATAAAAGTCTTCACAGCCTCGACCCCTTCCTTAACCACTTCTGCTGGTGGAATTACAAGAGGATTTTGGTCCAAGTTGAGCTTGGTCAAGTTATCCAGCCGACCAAATGTATCAGGCAGAGCAGATATCTGGTTGTTGCTAAGATCAAGTTCCTTGAGGCTCATCAAATCACCAAAAGTTTCAGGGAGTTCTTTCAGGTCACTGAAATTACTGCTCAAATTGAGGATCTCTAGATTTGCCAGTTTCCCAATAGCAAGAGGAAGGCCGCGAAGCTCATTGAAATGAGCATCGAGGTGGCACAGAGATCTCATCTCACAAATAGAAGTGGGAAGGGAACAAATCTTGTTCAGCTGGATCGAAAGCCTCTGAAGATTCAACATTTCATATCCAATATTAGTCGGCAAGTATGTCAGGCGGTTGAAGCTCACATCCAATTCCAGCAATGACCTAGACCATTGATGAATATTAAAGTACTGTAAAGGATTCCTGGACAAAGGACAAACTTGTAATGAATTACAATTACCTGCAATGACAAATGGTGTCAGGCAAGATCTCTATTTTGTTGCTAGGGACATCCAGGATTTTCAAGTTTTGCAGTAATCCAATTGAATCTGGCAATGCTTCTAACAGATTTGAAGCAAGAATGAGCTTCTCGAGAATTTCTAACCCAGCTATGGAATCTGGAATGACCTGTTTCACTCATACAGGTTACTCAGTTAATAGGAAAAATAATGCAAGTAATAACCATTCAAAAAAAAAGAAGGGATCAGACTAACAAGATGATAGTCATAATTTAAGATGGGGCCACAACAAGAAAAACACTTTTCACTACCGCACATGCAAACCTACAACACTGTTTTTATGACCTACTGAAATATCCATCCACGAAGCAAAACAAGGATGAGAGGTTTCATATCGCAGTTAACAAATCAGGTTGGTTCTCAAAGATTTGCAGATCGCACACTCATATTATATGTTTCATAAACAATAATGTGGGAAAAGTCTAATACCATATACACCTATAAACTCTAACCAGTATGATCATTAATAAGAAAGGTTTGGACATTAGAACTGTCACATGTTAAGAAATAACCACCTTAACAGAACCTATAATATGGTGTGACAAAGAGTATTTATTCTTATCCACCTCAAGCAAGATAAATCTTCCATTACCTACAATAAAATACTGAAGAAATAATCAGCCAGCAACTTAAAGAACCTATATCATTCCGCAAGATGGCATAACATGTATCTAATTGATATAGACAATTTCATCTAGGTGTTTGTTTTTGCAATTGCACCGTGCTTTTGAAAAATTTTGAACTTTTTTTTAGCTTCTTCTTCGTATTATTATTATTTGTATTTTTGGATTGTTTTAATGTAATGATATCAAAAAAAAAAAATTTTAAAAAAACATTATTTTAATGCATTTACGAAAACACTTCTAAAAGCTACACAATCTCAAACACGATCTAAAACAAACCCATATCAGAAGCATAGCTAGTAGCCCACAAATTAATTCTACACATTGCCAAAGTAAGATACCTTACCAAATTAGCTTTCTCTGGATTTCAATATTTGTTTATTTTATTTCAATGACAGATTTAACATGCACAAATCCTTTAACATTACCAATCCTTTAATTTCGATAACAAATGCACACCTCTTAATCCAATCCACCTTCGTGCAACACAAATTAATCAGAACTGCACTCTATCCAATCAACTCACACATTAAAAATCAAAATTAATTCACAGCACATGGAAGATATATATATATATATTTAAAATTAGATTTAAGAAAGAAAAAAAAAAACCTCAAGTTGATTATTGGAAAGATTAAGCACTTTCAAGCCAACAACCCTCCCAAATGCCTCAGGTAAAATTCTGAGTCTCCGATTCGACAAATCCACTCTTTCCATCCCTTTTCCACTCCCCTCTCTCAAAACTCCCACGACCTCCTCACTCACCTCCTCCTCCTCCACCACCACCACTTCTTCCTCCTCCCCTCCTCGCTCCGCCTTCTCATAAATCTTCACCAATCTTTCCTCCGCTTCCTTCAACAACTTCTCATACTCCTCGTGCATTTCATCCAATTGCAACACCATTTTATAAAACCCCCTCTCTTTCTCCGCCTCTTCTCGAATCTTCTTTTCTTTCTCAGCCAAATGCGCCCTCCACTCTAACCTATCAATCTCACTCGATCGCTGCGAAAGCACAAGATCCTCCAATTCTTTCGATAGATTGCTCTCGATTTCGCTTACTTTGAGTTTCGCAGCGTCGACAGTTTCGTGGTCGGGTCGGGGGCCTAGGGTTTGGAGTACCGATCGGGTTTGGGCTACATCGCAAACAGCGCGTCTCATAGAAGAGAGGAGGGCTGGGTCAGTTAGTTGGGGAAGCGGTGGTGGTTGTTGTTGTGGTGGTGGCTGCGGAGGTTGCTCGATGTCGAAGGAGGGGTCAGGGGGTTTGGGTCCGAGAGAGGGAAGACGGGCCATGACGTAAGAGAGAATCGGGTGGGTTTTCGGGTTCGGATCCATTATAGGGATCTTCCTTGGAGAGAGAGCTCCTCTTGTGATGATGAATAGAGTTTGTTATAAATATGAATGACATTGGCGGAAGCAGAGGCCGGTTTTCGACGTGGATAACGATAATCGAAGATTGTTTTGATGAGGTTACATCCGGGTGCTGTAATTGATGATGACTTGTCAAGATACTATTGGATGGTCAGGGTGTTATGCGACGCTTTTAGAGGGTGTAAAATAAAATTTAATCAGTTTTTTAATTACTACAGTAAACAAATATTTATTAAAAAATAATTCTTAATCTAACATAATCATAACGCAGGTGAGACCTGTAAAATTCCGTAAACATGCTGTGAAATTTACATAAAAAAATTTCTATTCTTTTTCACTATCTTATTTTTTTATTTAATTCCTCAATTGTTTTATTTAGTTAGCGATTCTACAATTAATATTTATTTTTTAATAAAAAAATTAAAACATATCTTATCTTTTATAAATTTATAAACAAAATCATCTTTAATCCTTTAACCTTAGAAAAGCCATATATATCATTTAAAGATAATAAAATACTTACTTATAAAAATACTTACTTATAAAAAATAATTACAAGTAATGTTATCTCTATATGACAAATTATTTATGTATTTTAAAAATATTTTAAAAAAATTTAAAATTTAAAATTATTTATGTATTTTAAATTAATATATTTTTAATATTTTCAAATTATTTTGAAATACTAATGTCAAAAATAATTTTTAAAAAATAAAAAAAATCATTGGTATACAAAATTATTTAAAAACAACTATAACTACATTTAAAAAAATCACCTTACTAATTTAAAATATATTTTTTTTACTATGGTAAAAAAAATATCAATACTACAAGAAAACTAGGCAAATCTTTCCCTTTCCTTTAACATGATCAACAACCGGGCAGTGCTTAATCTTTCAAAATCTTCATGGCATCTCATTCAAGTTCAGATCTTTGAAGAATGGGTCTTTCAGGGAAGCATCAACCTGCGAGGACAAACAAGGAATAACAAATGTGTTCTCTCAGGGGTGTGTGTGTCTAATCAAAGACACACAGTATAAGACAAAGAAGAATGAGAGCACCTATCATGCCAGTAGTACCTCAATAAGAACCCAGATGCGCTGTCCAAATTTCACACCTGATGGATGTGCCATCTTCCACTATGATATGTATCTACCAGGCAGAGCAGGAGCTACAAAATCAGCTGCAATATCAAGTTCACCATCAACAGGCAAGCCATTGACTGGAATCTGGACAGATTAATGAAGCCACAAAATGATAAAAGGTCAGAAGAATAGTTTAAGTCAAGGCAGGTGCTAAACAACAGCAAACTGAAGATGCCCACCTCTGTCTCAACAGAATCAGCGCTGAAGAACTGGTCTCCACCAATCCACACAAGCCGCACTCCCTGGGGCCATGCAACTTTACCACTGTTGCGCATTCGCCATATCTTGGTAAAGGGTGTAGATGAAGGCATCACAGTACCATCTGAGACATTGACATCCAAAACAAAACGGCTGTCTAGCTTAGGTTGAGCTCCCTTTACTCCACGGGAGCCTTTGTAGAGAGGATGTGGGAAGGCCCAAGATTTCTGTGTCTGCCGGCAGCGGAAAATAGGAAAGGATGAGTCAGCAATGAAAAACGCAAGCAAGATTATATCAACTGAGAAAACACGCAAAAACATTTTAAACATCAGCACAGATAAAAAGTCCCGATACAGGATAATTGAAACACTTGGAAGACCAAGGATTGCGGCAAGACATCGGCCTGTCCATCTTTATGTAATCAGAGCTTCATTACCCCCGGCAGCAAAGCAGATAATTGGATGAACACCACATCCATCGCATTGAACACCCCAATGAAACATGCCAAGCATGGGATTATTGACAGTTTCGCTTCTCTTAATTCCATGACTTTTTGGAGAACGCACAGCTGAGTCATTTTCCACAGGCACTCCACTAAATGGAAAATCAGTGTGTGAAGAAAAGCCGTAATTCATAGGAAAGGTGGGCAAACCAAAGGGAACAGGCTTCTTAGTAGGAAGACAGGTATTCTGTTTCCTGGCTTCCTGCCCATCATCACCAGCAGGGACAAATGATGCAAGGGGAGCACAACGTGCACACAGATTGGAAGCTTGAGGGTTCCGATCCAGATTAACAGGAGCAGAGACAGTCGTGTGTGGTGCCGCAGTGCATTTTCAAAGCTCTCTTCCTGGCCGGTTTTGAAAGGTGAGTTTGAATTAATTAGTGTCCAAGTGAACATTTAAGAATTATCCGACTCAATAAAATTTAAAAACTCTAATATTTTTAATTATATTTTATTTAAAAAATTAATTTTTTTAATATTAATAAATTAAAATATATAAATTAAAAAAAATCACATAATAATATAGCATTTATAGAATTTGATCACAATTATAATTTTATTTCTAATAATATTTTACTTGATATTAAGAAACCATGAAAATTATATTAGTTATGGAATGAATTTTATATATAATAGAATTATAAATAATTTAATAAAATAATATTTCTAATAATATTTTACTTGATATTAGTACACCTTTAAGAAACCATAAAAATTATATTACTTGTGGAATGAATTTTATATGTGATAGAATTATAGATAGTTTAATAAAATAATAAAAAATATTTTATATAAAATATTATTTATTTCATAATGTAATAGTAATAATTCAATCTATAATATTTAAATTAAAAATTATTAATATTAATATATATATATAATTATTTTATAATTTTAATTTGAAAAGTATTCTTAACCAATTATATCAAATTATTTTTTATTAAATTATAAATTTAATTAAACATATATAAATATTAAATTATTCTTAATTAAAATAAAAAATATCTTTTATAAAATATTTTTTTCTATAATCACAAACCACAAAGCTACGTATCCCTAACACACTAATGGAGTAAGTAAAAGATGTTAAGACGGACTCGATTTTACTGAAATAAGCTCAGTGTCTCATTCTTTGTGTTAATATTTATATCCTTTTTTGGCTTATGGAGCAAGTAAAAAATATAATTTTTTTTAGTTTTTTTTTTTCAGAAAAAAAAGGAGAACCTTTATGAGCAAGGAACCTTAAGGTTATAGTGGAAAATATTGTTAGAATTTGTGAGTACTTACGTGGATGCATCTGGTTGTATAATCTAAAATTTAACAAGTTATAAATTTAAATAATTAATTTAAGTTTAAGAGAATCATATGAGTTTATTTGTTTTTTTTAACTTAATTTTTTAATTTTTTTTATTTGGTATTTGAT